>NC_060954.1:52521173-52615332 GCF_022045245.1 Lucilia cuprina
TAGATTGTGAAATTTTACAAAAATGCAGGGTCTAAAAATAATAATATAAATTTTACTGGAAAACGATGATGCAATAAAATAAATTGAATTATTAAAATAGCTTAATGAATTAAATTAAAAATGTGATTAAATATTGCAATTAAATTGCATTTAAAACTAGATTAAACAATATGAAATTTTCATATAAAAACGTTAAAATCGTTTTTGAGTTTTCAGTCTTACTAGTAGACCTCTAAAATGATTACTGCAAAACTATATATCGTTGGTGTTATTATAATATTGATCAAGGTATAAAAGTATATTAATTAAAATTAAACCTATTGAATATTGAATTTAATAAATTTTCAGCTTACAGCAATAAAGGCAGAGGTGGATTGTAGTCAAGATCCACCTCTTATGGTAAGGATATTTGTATATTTTTTAATTTCTATGTACAATATCTCAATAAGCTAATCAAATTTATTACAGAATTTCAATTATTGCTGTGAATTATCAAATGTTTTATCGCCTGAAGTGAAAAATAAATGTATTGAATTAGAATATGGTGATAACAATGATTCCACCACACATAAACCTGTACGATCATATAATAAGAAATTTTTGAATTAATTTAATTTATATGCATTTGTACTTTTTTTGTTAGTGTTTCCTTTCGTGCGTTATTAATCAAACTGGCATTTTAGTTAATGATGAATTACAACTGGATAATTTGGATACTTATTTATATAAAGCGTTTGTTAATTCCGAAAATGTGGAGTTCTTGAGAAAAAAATATATATATTGCAATGAAAAACGTCGAGAATTTTTATTAAATATGACCGATGCTAATGATGATTCAAAGGACTGTGAACCTAAGCACTTTGCCATATTATTGGGATGTGTTAATGAACAAGCCTTTATCGACTGTCCAGATTCTTCTTGGTTAAATATCGAAAATTGCAATATATCACGTGATTATGTAAAACAATGTCAATCATAAGGAATTTATGAAAATTAATTGTATGATTGCAAATTAACAAAAATAAATTTTTGGGGTGTTATTCATAAGCATTTATCAAAATTTTATTGAACAGATAGATAGATAAATTGGTAGATAGATAGATAGAAAGATTGGTAGATACATAGAAAGATTGGTCTATAGATAGATAGATAGATAGATAGATAGATAGATAGATAGATAGATAGATAGATAGATAGATAGATAGATAGATAGATAGATAGATAGATAGATAGATAGATAGATAGATAGATAGATAGATAGATAGATAGATAGATAGATAGATATATAGATAGAAAGATAGATAGATAGATAGATAGATAGATAGATAGATAGATAGATAGATAGATAGATAGATAGATAGATAGATAGATAGAAAGATAGGTAGATAGATAGATAGATAGATAGATAGATAGATAGATAGATATAGATAGATAGATAGATAGATAGATAGATAGATAGATAGATAGATAGATACATAGGTAGATAGATAGATAGATAGATAGATAGATAGATAGATAGATAGATAGATAGATAGATAGATAGATAGATAGATAGATAGATAGATAGATAGATAGATAGATAGATAGATAGATAGATAGATAGATAGATAGATATATAGATGGTAGATAGATAGATAGATAGATATATAGATAGATAGATAGATAGATAGATAGATAGATAGATAGATAGATAGATAGATAGATAGATAGATAGATAGATAGATAGATAGATAGATAGATAGATAGAAAGATAGATAGATAGATAGATAGATAGATAGATAGATAGATAGATAGATAGATAGATAGATAGATAGATAGATAGATAGATAGATAGATAGATAGATAGATAAATAGATAGATAGATAGATAGATAGATAGATAGATAGATAGATAGATAGATAGATAGATAGATAGATAGATAGATAGATAGATAGATAGATAGATAGATAGATAGATAGATAGTTAGATAGATAGATAGATAGATAGATAGATAGATAGATAGATAGATAGATAGAGAGAGAGATAGATAGATAGATTCCAATAGATTCCAATAGATATCTTGAGTGATGAAGCTAAATGGCCAAACGGAACACTAGGAAACGCAACACTATCAAGAACAGTTGTCCGAAAACTTGAAAGAGATGAATCTATAAGACAATGGCAAAATAGATGGGAATCAAGTGGTAGAGAAAGGTGGACCTTTAAACTAATACCGAAAATTGATATAGATTATCCGTACTAGGAGTATGCTGTTCCTACAGAACAAATTCAGACGAAGCGGCCCACGTAATAGCAGGAATAATTCCAATAGATATCTTGGGTGATGAAGCTAAATGGCCAAACGGAACACTTGGAAACGCAACACTATCAAGAACAGTTGTCCGAAAACTTGAAAGAGATGAATCTATAAGACAATGGCAAAATAGATGGGAATCAAGTGGTAGAGAAAGGTGGACCTTTAAGCTAATACCGAAAATTGATGTATGGCTAAAAAGAAGACATGGGAAAGTAAACTACTACCTGACACAATTTCTCTCAGGTCATGGAGGGTACAGAAGTTACCTGTATAGATTCGGTTTGGACAGTAAGCTTTATCCGGTGGAGAGCAGAATAAGATAGATAGATAGATAGATAGATAGATAGATAGATAGATAGATAGATATATTGAAAGAAAGATATTCTATTAATTATTTTAGGTCTTGTTAGAATATTGTGACGATTTCATAATCTCCTTTCAATTTTCTAAGGATTTTCAGTCATGATTGAGTTTCTAATGGAAATGACCACATATAAACATTTGACTTTTTCGAGCTATACAATAATAATTAGATCTTTAAGATAACAAAATGGCTGTCACGCAAATGTTTATTTTTATATAAAAAAATAAGAGATTTCTGTATAAATTTGTTAAATAAAGGTTTTAAATTTTAATTGTAAACATATATAACACTCGTATATAACTTGACGAAATGAAAACTAATTTAATTATTATTTTCACTACAGCAATAACATTAATGGTAATATGTATTAAACAGAAAACTTAATCCAAAATTGTGTAACTAAAATTATGCGCAAAATAATTGTAAAATATGTGTGAATCATCTATTATATGAAAATAATATTCAAAAATTATTTATTTAGTTTTTAATTTAGACCGAGATGATGTTGTAATAAAATTGTAATTTACTTTTAACTTTTTTATAGTTACCGCATATAAAAGCAAATGTCAATTGTCATAAACCGCATCCGGCAATAGTAAGTAAATAAAGCCTTATTTTAAAACTTTCACTTCGGTAACAACCAATTTTAGGATAAAAGTTTTGAACTGAGTGATTTTCATATAAATTTTAGAGTTTAGTATAGTTTAGTATAGTTTTACTTCTTTTTTTTTAGTCTACGGAAACATGTTGTTCTTTGCCGAATTTTTATACGGAGGAAATCAAAGAAAAATGTGGTTCAATTGAAAATGAATTTAAAATGGACAACGGTCGTGATCATCACGTAAATATTTAAAATTTCAAAAATATGCTTAACATATACATACATACCCAATTCGCGAAAAAATTCAAAAATGAATAATTTTTATTAAAATTTTCAGTGCTTTGTATCTTGTGCCTTAGAAGAAACTGGAATTTTTACCGATGGCAAATTTATGGAAGAAATTCTTAACACCTATTTAAGTACGGCTTTAGAGGACACGCCCGATATTATAGAAACCATAGGTGATGCTTTTAAACATTGTGTTCCCAGCTATGAAATTGTTGGCAGGACAATTAAATCAAAGGGTCCCTGTGCATTATATCATGTCTTAATAATGGATTGTGTTTTTATGAAAACATTTAAAAATTGCACAGATAGTGTTTGGTCAAATACTGAGGAATGTAATGTAGTACGTGATATGTGGCAGAAATGTTTACCAAATAATTTTTAAATGTAAAATTAAATTGAGATAATAAATATTTAGTGTAAAGCATAGAGCATATGAAATATCCAAGAAAATATTTCCTTTATTTGAAATATGTCAAAATTTCAATTTTGGATCAAAAGTTTTAAAATTTCATATGGGATTTGCTTTGACAAGTTATTTGCAATTTGTTACTCTCTGCCATTCGCTCAATTAGAACAACATATAATAAAATCGTTAAAAATCTCATTGAATTTTATAATGAACTCGAATACACCTTGACCGTGTGATATTTTATACCGATGGGATCAGACTTTCAGAAATAACAGATGTATTTCTAATAACATAATATTGATTCTAACGCACGATTTACAAGTCAGACTTCATGTAGTTGAGATTTAATTATATAATTTAACTAACTTCTCTTATGATTAAACACTAGGATGAACGCTTAGAACAGTTGTTCCTATTTTGTTTTCGAAACGTAAACAAACATAACAGCTTAATTGTTTACATTATTTCAGACAATCTTTTAAAATTTTTCTAAAATATAAACCAGCTAATGACTTCCATAATAAAATTGCAAAACTAGGTTTTTGTTAATTTTTTTTTTAATTTTATTTACCTCCAAAATAAAAAAACACAATTTGTGTGTTTTACTTTGTCTCAATTCATCTCTCAAAGTCTTACAGAATAGAATAAAAACGAAATTGTAGTAAAACCCACATCATCTGCTGTACGATTGACATTAAAAAATATAATGACAATTTACAAGAAGTAGGTTCTGGGTTTTCTGTAGGAGAACAATTTCCTGTTGCCCTTGTGGTGGACACGTTGTACCAAGGGGAACTTGATCTTGGAGTCGTGGAATTGTTTGACATGTGTACGGCGGGTCTTGCTAGCGGCAATAGATTCAACCTTGATGATTTGGATGGAGTGGGCACGAGCACGATGACGGGCACCCATATCACGGTAACATTGTGTGACAGCACCACCAACAGTCAAGTCACGGTATTCACGGTACATGTTGTGGGTACCGGAACGGGAATCGTAACGCAACCAGATGCCAAAGTTCTTGATTTTGATGGGAGAGGTCTCGTACACTTGTTTGATGGAGACGATTTCACCGGTGGTCTTCTTGAACTTTTGCAATTGACGCAAGAAGTACCAGAAACGAGATTTGGCAACAATGTTGTCGGGGGCGAAGATTCTCATCTTGTAGAGAGGAGTTTGAGGTTCCTTCTCAGTTGGCACTTTACGGCCGATGACTTCGTATTCCTTCAACTAGAATTATACAAAAAAAAAATTACACACATTACTATTTTATTACACTAGATGTTTACAATATGTAGTTCCAAATTTCTTAAAACAAAAACAATAACAAAAAAATAAGGCTTTATGGAATAGGAAAATTGTTTATAAAAAAATTTCACATTTACTCCATGTTATTTATAATTTCCATTTCATATTTTTCCTGAAAAATTATTTCATTTGTTCAAACACATTCATTTTGACAGCTCCATTTGCTTTAGTGTTTTTGACAGTTCACTTTAGCACACACACAACACACTTTGCTCCAGCACATGTTTGTTTTTCTGCTGTAATTTATCTATTTTCTCCATTTATCATTATATTATTTATATTTTTGCCATTATCATTCACTTTAGTGTTATTTTGTCACACATTTGCCTTAGTTTTTTATTATTTTTTTAGTTAATTTTAACATTTTTTCGGGAAAATTACCTGTCCCTTAGCTTTCATTTTGGCAGCGTTCACGAAAAAGGAAACGGAAAGAGAGCTGACAGCTGTCCTATCATTTTAGTACATTTTTTTATTAGTCTGCTCTGAACAGTAACTTTTAGGAAGTGTTTGTAGTAATTTAAAGTACAACTCTGCATGCACTTGAATTTAGTACAATAGACAACTCTGTATTACATAACAAATATGGCATCTCTAATTCTAACTGTATTTTTTAAAACAAAACAAGAAAAATTGTGTGAATTTCGTATTATATTAAGGAAAAATGCCGAAAACTAATAATTTTATTAAATATTTTAATCATTTAATTGATTATCAAAATCAATCATTGCCGGACAATAAGTTGTATAGAGATTATATCATAATATATGACTATTTAATGGATTTATTGCAAAAAGATGATGTGATTGGAAAATTTCTCGTGCGGAGAAAACAACAGGGTGAGAGTTCATATTAAATTAATAAGAAAGGCTTTAAGCAGAACTAAATTGAAATAGAACTGAATAATAATTAAACTATAATTGAGAATTAAAGAGCAACTATAACTAAACTAGAATTTAATTGAAATTAAACTAAAGTAGAAGCCAAGGAAAACTGAAATAGAAATAAAGTTGAAGTGATCTAGAACTACCCTAGACTGAACTAGAATTGAACTAGAACTGAACTATAGCTAAACTAGAATTGAACTATAACTGAACAAAAACTGAACTTAAACTGCAAATAAATTAAACTATAAATGAATTATAACTGAACTACATTAGAACTAGAACTAAAATAGATCTACAGTATAATTGGTCTTTAACTGAACAAGATATGAATTAGAACTAAACTAGAACTAAACTGAACTAGAACTGAAGTAGAACTGAACTAGAACTGAACTAGAACTGAACTAGAACTGAACTAGAACTGAACTAGAACTGAACTAGAACTGAACTAGAACTGAACTAGAACTGAACTAGAACTAGACTAGAACTGAACTAGAACTGAACTAGAACTGAACAGACCTAAACTAGAACTGAACTAGAACTGAACTAGAACTGAACTAGAATAGAACTAGAACTGAACTAGAACTGAACTAGAACTGAACTAGAACTGAACTAGAACTGAACTAGAACTGAACTAGAACTGAACTAGAACTGAACTAGAACTGAACTAGAACTAAACTAGAACTAAACTAGAACTAAACTAGAACTGAACTAGAACTGAACTAGAACTGATCTAGAACTGAACTAGAACGGAACTAGAACTGAACTAGAACTGAACTAGAACTGATCTAGAACTGAACTAGAACTGAACTAGCACTAAACTAGAACTGATCTAGAACTGAACTAGAACTGAACTAGAACTGTACTAGAACTGAACTAGAACTGAACTAGAACTGAACTAGAACTGAACTAGAAGAGAACTAGAACTGAACTAGAACTGAACTAGAACTGAACTAGAACTGAACTAGAACTGAACTAGAACTGAACTAGAACTGAACTAGAACTGAACTAGAACTGAACTAGAACTGAACTAGAACTGAACTAGAACTGAACTAGAACTAAACTAGAACTGAACTAGAACTGAACTAGAACTGAACTGGAAAAGAATTAGAACTAAACTAGAACTAAACTAGAACTGAACTAGAACTGATGTAGAACTGAACTAGAACTGAACTAGAACTGAACTAGAACTGAACTAAAATAACTAGAACTAGAACTAAAATATATCTGCAGTATTATTGGTCTACAGCTCAACTAGATATGAACAGACCCCCCATATTTTCTTATTTATTAATAATTATTCATCAATTATCGTTCTCAGCTTCTAATATCAATGCTGACATTTTACTTGATCTTACAAAACTTTTTAATGCCCGTTCATACGTTCACGAACCATTTTTATGCCTTACCCTGGAAGGTTGTGATAATAAACAGTTCGTCAACATTCTACATCCATTTTGTAATCGAAATCTTTCTATTGTTTCACGTAATATTACAAAAAATATCTGGTTAGCATTACAACGAGGTCTCAGTCGGATGGGATCATTTGTTCGTGGCTTTCAGGGAGATATATATGAATTATCTATTTCTTCAAAGAATTACAATGATAATTATATAATAATAAATGCGTACAATGAGGATATAAGTTTGAACATTAATCTACGCATTTTAATAAAATTCACAAATCATCTGAATAATGAACGAAAATCGCAACCGTATCCAAAACATGAACTTAATAAAGAATGGTTTGCTTTAGTGCCTCGTCGTGAAAGTTTTACCTATGAAGTATGTTTTCCACAATTAGAGTTGGAACTGAAACATAAGTGTTCGAAATTAGTAATGATTTTACGGCTATTGCGTTTTCTGTTCGAAAAACACAAACAACTTAGCCGTTTAGATGTTGGTTTTGTGGAAGCGATTATTTATAGTGAATACCTGGAAAATGTTCGTGGTTTGAAAAATTTTAAACAGGACTATATGTTTTATTTTAAAGGTGTAAGTATGCATTTCAAAAAAATAGAATTTTCCTTTTTCTTATTTAATTTTCTTTTTTAAGGCTTTAACGCGCATTTTTAATGCTTTTGAAACAAAAAAATCTCCTTATTTTTGGAATGAACGTTTTAATCTTATCAATTATTTTGATAATATCTGTTTAGTTTCAACACTACTGCGTCATTTAAATATAATGTTTACAAATTTCAATAGTATAAAGAAAAAAGAATCTCTAACATATGAGGAATTTTTTGAATTTTTTGGTAAATATACAAAATTAAACAATTCACAGTTTGTGTCGTAACGTTTTATAGTTGTATGTAATAATTTTATTAAAACTCTTAATATTTCTCTTCTTTCTTTAAAAATAGATTTTAAAATGGACCCTTTTTCCTATGAAGTCGATCAATTTGGTATTTTTAAGTCATATTAATGATATATCTCCTTTTTTTACTTAGTAATTAGTATAGTTTTAAATTAAAAAATAGTTTTAATTAATTCAAAATAAATATTGAATTTTTATAAATATTTGCAGTTTTCAAATACATCTTACAAACTTCTGAAATTGATAAATATGCATTTATTTCAATTTAAATTTTTATAAAACTTCAGCATCATTCGTGATTAATTCAACATTATTCATGAATCTGTTTACAATACTATTTTGTTGAAATTGTAATTGTATATAAATCAAAATGTAATTAACGACGCTGTTCAAAGTCTGTAATTTGAAAAAAAAGAATAATGGATTAGAAAAAGTTTGAATTTTGAAAGAACTTTTTTTGTTTATAAGATTGTAAAACGAAGATAACTGAAATCTCACGATTGAAATGTCTTCTATCTATAATTGAACTAAAACTGAACTAGAACTAAAGTAGAACTGAACTAGAACTGAACTGGAACTAAAGTAGAACTGAACTAAAACTGAACTAGAACTGGAACTAGAACTGGAACTAGAACTGAAACAGAACTGAACCAGAGCTGAACTAGAACTGAACTAGAATTGAACTAGAACTGAAGCAGAACTGAACCAGAACTGAACTAGAACTGAACTAGAACAAAACTAGAGCTAAACTATAACTGAACTAGAAATGAACTAGAACTGAAATAGAACTGAACTAGAGCTCAACTAGAACTGAACTAAAATTGAACTAGAACTGAATTAGAACTAAACTAGGACCGAATTAGAACTATAACTGAACTAGAACTGAACTAGAAATGAACTAGAACTGAATTAAAACTGAACTAGAACTAAACTAGAACTAAACTAGAACTGAACTAAAATTGAACTAGAACCGAATTAGAACTGAACTAGAATTGAACTAGAACTGATCTAGAACTGAACTAGAACTGAATTAGAACTGAACTAGAATTGAACTAGACCTGAACTAGAACTGAACTACTACTGAACTAGAAATGAACTAGAAGTGCACTACTACTGAACTAGAAATGAACTAGAACTGAAACTGAACTAGAAGTGAACTAGACCTGAACTAGAACTGAACTAGAACTAGAACTGAACTAGAACTAGAACTGAACTAGAACAGAACTGGAACTGTACTAGAACTGAACTAGAACTGAACTATAACTGAACTAGAACTGAACTAGAACTGAACTTTAACTGAACTAGAACTGAACTAGAAATGAACTAGAACTGAACTAGAACTGAACTAGAACTGAACTAGAACTGAACTAGAACTGAACTAGAACTGAACTAGAACTGAACTAGAACTGAACTAGAACTGAACTAGAACTGAACTAGAACTGAACTAGAACTGAACTAGAACTGAACTAGAACCGAACTAGAACTGAACGAGAGCTGAATTAGAACTGAACTAGAGCGGAACTGGAACTGTACTAGAACTGCACTAGAACTGAACAATAGCTGAACTAGAATTGAACTAAAACAGAACTGGAACTGTACTATAACTGAACTAAAATGAACTGGAACTGAACTAGAACATAACTAGAACTGGAACAAAACTAAAGTAGAACCGAACTAGAACTGAATTGAACAACTGAACCAGAACTGAACTAACACTGAACTAGAACATAACTAGCACTGGAACAGAACTAAAACTGCACTAACTCTAAACTAAATGTTCTTCGATTTCTTACCAAAAATATTAAACTCAAATTACAATTAAGAATTTTGCCCACTTTTATGCTATAATTATTGTGCATACTCCAGTGAAGAAAATCTTCCAAAGGCTGGCGTATTAAGGTAGACTTTTTAAAATTCGATTCAATTTTAACAAATTCTCGGGAGCAATTTTTACGCTAAAAAGTATAAAAATATAATTACTGTTTTTTTTTTTTAATTCCTCCAATTCTTCATACCTCTTTTTGCGTGGTATAACCATATATTGAAGTGGTTAATACTTTATATATTCTTGGTACCATAAAAAGACTTACGAAAACATATTCATACCATTTAGCTTTTGTGTCTAAAGCTTTCGAGCATAGAAGATAACCCAAACTGGTGGTTATGGCAAAATCATGAAATAAACCCGAACCGCTTACAACACAAAACACTTGATTGAGAGTTACTATCAAACTGGAATATTGGATAAAATAATTTTCTAACAATTTAAATTTTGCCACATCTTCTGCGTGCATATGACGGGATTTTGAATGTTTATTAACAAATTGTAGTTGCAATAATTTACGTATTAAACGAAAGCGTAATCTTAACATATCCATATTACCAATAAACAAAAATCCAGCAAAAGCAGGAGCACCCGTTACGCAAGCATAACAAAGTGATAGAATAGTCGAACTAAACCAACCACATCTACAGTGAGCAATATGAAAGATATAAATTGTTGAGACTATCGAATAAAAACCATAAATACCCACTGTCATGGGATTATATTTTCGTGTACTTTTATGATAATTCCATTGGATACTGGGAAAATTCATTTTCAATTGTTCATCTAGACTCTGTAGAGTATTGGCCAGTTTTAGGTATTTATCACAATACCAATCCATATAGAATGTAACCTCCACATAAGATATGGGACAAATGAAACATTCGAATGTCAATATAACTTTAACCACTGGTGTTAAAATACCCATCATGGCTTCATTTAATTCCTCATCGTATATTTTATACAAAAAACCACCAATTAAACCGGTAAGGTATATGCTACGGTATATGTAACTATATAATCTGTACCATTTTTTGCAATATAACTCTTTGCCATTTTTAATTTTACAGCCCAAACATCCGGTATGATATAGGTAAACATATATTAGATTAAAACATTGATGTATACTCGTGGCACGTGAATGAGTTTCCCCGGACATTTGAAGAGTTTAAGGCTTTATTAACAACTGTTTTTGATATAATTTTTAACGGTCATTTTTATATATTTAATACTGATGTTAATCTAAAGACACAAACACGCATATTATTAATTATACCTTTTATCCTTTCTATATATATGTTGTCTAAAGGTAAAGTGTGAAGATTTTAAGTTGCTGATAAAGAGTTATTATTTAACAATTAAACTGAAGTTGGTTAAGTATAATGTAGATGTAATAAGTGTTTTTTTATTTAATATTTAAAACTTGTCATGGTGTAGAATATAGACAAGCAGACAATACCCAGCAGTTCGACAGTATTTCCACTAATAGTTAACCACCTGGATGATAGTAATTCGTATGTTTTGGGTCATTTGTCACGAATGTACCCTTTGTAATCGAGAATGAAGACAGTCGCCACTTTAGTGTCCTCTTTGTAAGCTGGAGACAGTCGTCTTTTTACTGTCCTCAAGTAACCTAGAGATTAAAAGTTGTTTTTTGTACTTCCCAAAGACAGTCACTTTAGTGTCCTCCTTTGTAAGCGAGAGCGGAGGCAATCATCTCTTTACTGTCTCTTTGTAGGGTGTAGAGTGACGATTGACTTCCTTGTGGGACAAGCCCATGTTAAAATGGTCGGTCACCTAGGTAGTGAGATGGCTAGGGGCCACCACAAGTGGTAGGTTAAGTGGTCAGTTCGGGACTGCTCGTTGAACTAAGCTTTAACTAAACTAGTAATAAATTAGAACTAAACTAGAATATACATAGAATTAAAGTAAATTAAAATAGAACTGTACCAGATCTTTAACTAGAACAATAATAGTAATGTTTTTCTTGTACATATTTCAGAATTACATTGATTTTATTTTGAATACATGATCGATTTAACATAAATATTGAATTATATAATTATTAATAAAAAAATGAAACATTTCTACGAAAAGTAAATTGGTTTTAAAGACTATTTTAAATTGAATTCTTTCAATAGTATATTTTCTCTGTTGAAATATAAAGATACATCAAATTTGAAACAAGTCCATAAAAAATCGTTCTTCTATAAACAACAGAGAAAATATTCACATTTCCTTTTTTTTAATGGAAAACTACCTTTAAAAATTAATTATTTTTTTATTATAATTAGTTTATATATATGTTTTGTTTGTGTATATATATAATCCCAATAAAGGACGTTCGCTAGCAAACGTACGAGTTTGAGTGTGTGTGTGTTTGTTTGTAAGTTAAGTAATTGTACAACAATAACATTAGGCAGTTTTCTTATTATCACGCTTCTCCGATTGACCATTACATTGATGATGCGCTGACGAAGATGAGTTCAAACGTAGATTCTTTTGTAAAACATGAGCATCAGCTGGTTCGATGCGTTTATAGTAGTGCTCTTTGGTTTCCACAATTTCAAAACCAAATTTCTTATAAAATTCTATAGCACCTTCATTGTTAACTTGGACATGCCTTTAAATTAAAAGAAAAATATATATTAGTTTACATGCTCTTCAATATATTCCATAGAAATATAAAAAAACTTACAAAAAAATACTATCAAAGTTACCATCTTTTTCAACATAGTTTAATATATGCTGGAACATAACAGTACCAATACCTAATCTACGATAGGGTGATAAACAACCCAAAGTCATGATATATAAACGTCTCTGGTTTTCTGAAGTATCAATGCGACAACAGACAGCACCCACCACTATGTCATTGTAATAAGCCAATTTGGCCAATTCACCGGCTTCTAAAACATCCACATAGAATTTGTCATTATAGGAGACGGGAAAAACTACTGTATTTAGTTTTTTCAATTGTTTTATATTGTGGGGAGTAACATCGCCCAATTCGATACTGGCTCTGTTGGTTGTGGTTGGATCAGCGCAAGGGAAAATTTGTAGGTTAGTTTACAAACAAAAATCAAATCATTTTTAAACAAACTCACCTGGTCATTTTATATTGTTTTGTTTATGAGAAATATTATATAGTTAATGTAATTTAAGAATTACTTTAATTGAAAATTAGATATTTTATGGATTTCCTATAATAAATGATGGCTAAAAATGTATTGGCCGTCCTCGAAAATGAGGAAATTTTTGTTTGATAATGTTATTTTTTTTTTGCTCTGGCTATCGACCAGATTCCTGCGCCGATAAATATTATAAACGGCGGCAGCGACGACGGCGGTTGACACTTAAATTTTTCGGTGGCAGCTTACTATTGTCATTGTAAGCCGACTATTTTGAGCTGCATTTAAATTTTCAAAAAATGTGTTTTTAAAAATAACGAACGAAATTGGTTTTTCGTTTTGTAACATAAATTCGCGATTTCTTAATTATTAAATTGCATAAAGTGAGCAGAATTAAGTAATGAAATCTTTTACACATTGAATTATCTATTATAAAATTCTAAGAGTACTGTCTGACTGTTTTTTTTTTTTATTTTAACTGTTTAGGAACAAACTAAAAACGACAATGTTGCAATACAACAGAAAAACTAAAGTCGAAGGTCCACACTTCACGTCAAATCATTAAACACTTTTCATACCTATTTCGCGTTCTACGCTTCAAGCAAGATATATTAATTATAAGGTAGTGTTATCAGAACAGCTGATCGTTTTTTGCTACTATGTTCATTTTTCGCCGTGGTGTAGAATTAATGTCAAACTTTGTTTACATTTTGTAAATGTCAAACTTTGTTTTCATTTTGTTAATGTCAAATTTGTGATTAAAGTGAAATTGTGTGATTAAAGACAAAATTTATGCTGTTAAATTCGTTTATGTTTTAAAACCAATAATAATACTACACGAAATTAGTTTTATTTTTAAAAACATCAAATTAAATTACAAACATATTCAAATTTATAAACATTTTTTGTTTAACAAAAATTCGCTTTGATTTATTTGTCAGCTGTTTTTGGCATTTTTCCCTGACAGCCAATTCGCCTTCAAGTGCAGGCACAATGTCAAACTACATATAAAAAAAATATAACCAATTCGCTCGGTATTCTGAATTCGCCGATGACTCTACCTTATAAAATTAATATACCTTGGCTTCAAGTAATTCCACGCTTTTGTGTTTGTAACTTTCAGCATATAAATACATTGATTCTACTTTTTTACGTTTTTGATAATTTTCTTAATGCAAAATTTTTTAGAAACTGATTTTTTGCAAGATGTTTTATATTTGTTTTTAATTTTTAAGAATTTTTTATTCATCCCTGCATAATTTCTCACACAGCTTTTGAGCTTGCTCTGTTTTGTTGTTATAAACAATATGTTTGCTTCCAAAATCCCACTTTCTGATTAGGGTTCTATAAATCGACTTTCGAATAATCGAACAATTGACTTTTTGTCGAAAAAAGTCGAAGTCGACTATTTTGTTCCAAAACGTCGATAACTCGACTATCGTCTGTGAAAAAAGTCGAAAAGTCGACTTTGTTCATAAAAGTCGAAAAAAAGTCGAAAAGTCTTAAAAATTCGAAAAGTCAAAAATTGTCAAAAAGCCGAAAAAAGTCGGAAAAACTCGAAAAAGTCAAAAAATTGTCGAAAAAAAGTCGAAAATAGTCAAATAGTCGAAAAAATCGAAAAATGTCGAAAAGTCGACTATTTATAAAATATAAACAATATATTTGCTTCCAAAATCCCACTTTCTGATTAGGGTTCTATAAATCGACTTTCGAATAATCGAACAGTTGACTTTTTGTCGAAAAAAGTCGAAGTCGACTATTTTGTTCCAAAAAAGTCGATAAATCGACTATCGCCTGTGAAAAAAGTCGAAGAGTCAACTTTGGTCATAAAAGTCTAAAAAAGTCGAAAAGTCAAAAATTGTCAAAAAGCCAAAAAAAAAGTCGAAAAGTCGGAAAAAGTCGAAAAAAGTCGAAAAAGTCGGAAAAACTCGAAAAAGTCAATAAATAGTCGGAAAAAAGTCGAAAATAGTCGAAAAAATGTGGAAAAGTCGACTTTTTATAAAATACTTATAGTCGAAAAGTCTAACAGTCGACTTTTAATTAAATGAAAAAAGTTGAAAAATCGACTTTTCATAAAATACAAAAAGTCGAAAAGTCGACTTTTAACTAAATGAAAAAAGTCGAAAAGTCGACTTTTCGTTTCAACTATAGAACCCTATTTCTGATCTCTCGGATTCCGTAAACGTAGTTGAAAACTTAGCCGGCTTACAGTCGATTTTAAGGGCCGATGACATATTTAGTGTTAGTCGCCGCCGCCGTTAATATTTGTCAGCGCAGGGCTCTGGCTGTGCGTTTAAAATTATAAATTGCAAATTTTCGCTGTTTATTGAAACATTTCGGTAAAAAATGATAATAAATTTTAATATTGGTCTATTGGGTCATGTCGATTCTGGTAAAACTTCATTGGCCAAAGTACTCAGTTCCATCTCAAGTACTGCAGCATTCGATAAAAATCCACAATCAAAAGAGAGAGGCATAACACTAGATTTGGGTTTTAGTGCTTTGCAGCTAGAAGCACCGGAACACATAAAACAAGTTAATCCCGCCATAAAACAACTGCAATTTACTTTTGTAGATTGTCCAGGACATGCTAGCTTAATACGTACAATTATAGGAGGTTATTATTTATAAATTTGTAAAAAATTTTGTAAGGAAAATTAATTTTTTTTCTTTTATACATACATATTTTAGGCGCCCAAATTATAGATCTAATGATTTTGGTTATTGACGCTCAAAAAGGCATACAAACTCAAACTGCTGAATGTATAGTTATAGGTGAACTTTTGCAACGCAAACTTATAGTGGTTGTTAATAAAGTGGATTTATTGGAGGTTACACAAAAGACTGTGCTACTTAAGAAATTAGAAACTAAACTACGTAAGACTTTAGCGGCTACCCGTTTTGGTGACAGTTTTCCCTTGTTTGCTGTTTCAGCTTTAAATGGTGAGGGTATTGATGATTTATTGGAGGGTATTAAATCGAATGCTTTTTTACCACAACGTGATGTTGAGAAACCTTTACTTATGTATATTGATCATTGTTTTTCGATTAAGGGACAAGGTGAGTGATATTTATTTCATTTTTCACTTTAATTTCATTAAAAATTTAACATATTTTACTGATATATTATGATAGACTAGACTTATCTATAGTCTATATAAATGTTTTATAGCCTAGTCTTCCGTCTAGTTATTAGTCTAGCTTATTAAGGGCGGGTTTCTTACTACTCAGTTAAACTGTGCTTAACTTGCTGTTAGATTAAACTCGGAACAAATTTAGGCGGACTTTAACCGATGATTATGTTTTTCAGTTCTGGATTTAAGTTCAGTTAACTTTGCTAGTATTGCCAAATTTTCACTCAAAAACATAAACAATAAACAGCTGTTTTTTGCAAATAATACTTTTGTAAAACATTTTGGAAAAATGTTAAAAAAACCATTAAAACAATAAGAAATAAAACATAACAAATCAGAAAATTGCAATTAACTTAAAATATTAAGTTTTTGTTCTTTCGAAATCATTATTTTATTGTTTTTGTTAATTGTGTTTTCTGACTTATAACTTAAGTTTAATTGGCCAATAACACTCGGTTAAACTAAGATAATAAGTAACGTTACTGTTTACTGAAAAACTCAAAACATATATTAAACTAGGTTTAAACAAAGAATGTAGATTATCTTTATCTGAAAAAAACCCGCCCTAAGTAGTGAATTATCTGTTATATTTTCTTTATTCTGGACTATACTCTAATCTAAAGAGTAGTCTGTAACATTGTCTATAGAGTGGAAAATAATACGGACCATTTTTAATATAATTGGAGAAAAATAATAAAAGAAAAATGTTTGATTGTTATTTTGCTAATTTTATATGAAAAACTACAAATGGAAATTAAACACAAAGAGCATTACCATCATTGTCACCAAAACAATCATTGTCACAATCATTGTCAAAAAAACATTACAAAAGGCTCACTTAAAATATCCTTATTTAAATAGGAACCATATGTACTGGTACCATAGTGCAGGGAAGTGTTAATGTCAACGACAACATCGAGTTACCGTTGATAAAAGAACAACGAAAAATAAAATCAATGCAAATGTTTCGACAGCCTGTACAAAAAGCTCAAATGGGCGATCGTGTTGGAGTGTGTGTAACGCAATTTAATGCAAAACTTATGGAACGAGGTGTTATATGCCAAATAGGTTATTTGCTACCAATATATGCAGCTGTCATACAACTGCAACGTATACAATACTATAAATTTCCCATAAAATCGAAAACAAAATTACACATAAGTGTGGGACATGAAACGGTTATGGCAAATTTAACCTTATTTAAAGGTAATGACTTGGAAACTTCTTTCAATCCGCTTAAGGAATATGAATATATAGATGAATTGGATGCTAAACAGGACAATAATGATCATGCTGTCGTTTGGGCACTGCTGGAATTTGAAAAACCAATACTAACTGCTGCAGATTCTATATTAATTGCCTCAAAATTAGATTTAGATATTCACACCAATTCCTGTCGTTTGGCTTTTTGGGGTAAAATACAATGGCATACTATCTCACAGCATTATGCAAAAGAACAACTAAAATTATGGAAAATATTTAAAAATAAACAAAAACAAGGCACTATTCAGCGTGTAGTTAATGCACAGGAGTTAATTGTACAAAATCTATTTAAAAAAGAATCTAATCGTCAGTTGTATATAGGAAAACAAATAGAACTTACGACGGGAGAACGAGGACAAATAGAAGGCACTTTTGGTCAAACTTCAAAAGTGAAAATTTCATTCGCTGATCCTCTTAAGGAAACAACTATGGCTGTGATAAAGCAAGGACGTTTGAGTGATGTCGGTGTTATACTTAAATTTAAGAAATATATTTTTAATAAAGATCTTGGTATAATACAGTAGTAAATCTTGAATTGTTTTTCTTTCTAATGTTTAGATTTTTTGAAAAAGACTTCTCAGAGTACCTAGTACTATACCAATAAGCCGATTTTTATATTTGGTAAGTTTCCAACTTACTCTATGATCAAAAATTTCACATGGAATTTATGGCGTCTCTATGAGTTGCGCCAAATACGAGGATCCTTCCTGACATGCCTTGGGGTAGTACATATCCAACTTTGTGATGTTAAAATTGGGATGACTTCATCGAAGAAGAGAAGTCATCCTAATTTTAACATCACACAAAACAGTCATAGGAGGAACAGTTTGGTCGAAATAACATTATGTTCTTTGACTGGGAGGACCTTCGTTTCCTCGTGCAGGTGATGGTCCGAGATAATATGCATGCAGCCCGTAACAGTCTTTAGGGCGGCATTTTGACAGCTTTGAATGTTTCTCCACTGGGTATCACTGAGCGAAGGTGACAACACTGGAGCAGCATAATCCAATTAATTGTTTTTCCTTTAGCCTTAAAGTTCTAAGCTTACTGGCCAGGAGAGCTTAGAACTTTCAGTTAACAGTACACTCTCTAAAAAAGTGGATAACTCTCTAATTTAGTTGGCAAATGGAGAAAATTTCTTTTTTTTCTTTTGTTTTTTCTTCGCTCTGATTGTTCAAATCAGAGCGATTATTCAAATCGGGTTCCAGCTGAATTAGGTTTGCCCTTAAGATTGTGGTTTGGTTGTTGTTGTTGTAACAGCTCGACTGTGGCCGATGGTTCTTTCTGGGGAAAAAAAACTTTCGGTTGATACAGCTGTCGCTGGGTTGACAATCTTTGACCGAGTATGACTCGGGTCGTTCCGGAGCAAAGATCCAATTGTCATGGGAACGTTGTGGTTTGGTTGACCCCTTCGATTACATCCCAGTAGAAACTGATATTGTGATGAAACTGATTCTCATGTTTAGGCCTTTAATCGATTGAATCTTTATGCTGTTAAAATAATCTCAAAATTGGAGATATTCACAAAAATATAATTTTAGTTCTATTCGAGGTCAATTTCTTACATTTTCTAATTTCGAAATAATATTCGTATAAATTTTAAAGCTGTTAAAATTATCTTCAAAATCGTGGAGATTCACAAAAATATAATTTTTGTTCCTTTTGCTTACTTTTTCCAATTTCGAACAAACAAATTTTGAAACGAATTCGCAGTACGAATAATTTGATTGTGTTCCATTCGACGAATTTACGCAACAATTTAACATGATCGGTGAAAGAACTTCAACTTTTGGAAGTCTCTGTCTGTTGGGAGGACCTACTATATATACCTTGTTGTTGTAACAGATTGGCTGTAGCTGGATGTTCTTCCCTGAGGAAAAAACTTTAGGTTGATAAAGCTGATGCAAATCTTTGGCCGATTGAGAATCGGATCGTTACGTAGCAGAAATCTAATTGTCTTGGGAATAGATATATAGCGTCAACGAATGTTCCCCCGGGGGCATGTTACCTTAGTGAAACCTCCACCTTGGTGTTATTGCAATCCTTGGAACAGAGATGTTACCAACACCTCTAGTCGGCAGGGACTATAAATTGGTGTTTACAGTCTACTGCCTGGCTTAGTCCTTGCATAGATTGAAAATTGGTCGAACCAGAGCACCACATAATCTGGTACTACGGGTGGCCTGTTGCTCTCATGACTTTGTTCTGACTGGTCAGTTGGTTGAGGTTCCTCCGGGATTCACGTAGTGGCTATGGTTTAAACCCAAATTCGCGGGAAGAGAATGTTGGTTTAAAGACTGATATATCCTATACCTAATGCGTTGGATTATTCTCTCTTCGAACAGGTCGGTGTACAAAGCAGCATATGCCGGATACCTGATTCCGATGAGTTTTGGAACGCCGGTCGCGTTATGGGAATTGCTGGGAAATTGTATTCAGGTTAGTATTCAAAGGTTGCCTGTCATCCTGTAGAGTAATCTTTATGATCATGAGAATGGAACTGATGCGATAAATTGGTGAACGATTGAGAAAGTCTCCATATATTGGGGATTAGTACTGATTTAGTATGCCTTTTACACTTCGGGGAAGTTATTTGGTGCTGTTGCCATCTCAACAGGATATATTGATACATGCTACGCGACTATTTGTCGTGGCAATTATTGAAATTTATTGACTTTGGAATTCCTATCTCCCTTTGTCACATTATCGGTTCATAAAAGAGCGATCCTGATCCATTTTGTTGGGTATTTCGGACTACCAAATAAGTCTCTAGGTGCTGTTGACAAAACAACAGAGCCATCTCAGTAGTGTTGTTGCGCGGGCTTAAAAAGGTTAAGGAATGTACTGGAATGGGTCATTAGATGATGAAGATTGCATTTTGAATAATGTAATGATTCATGGCATCATAAGGGTGGTCATCCTCCGGTGTAACCGGAAGATAGATTTCAACTGATGTTGGGACTTGTCACCCCCTTCTATTGACTTTAGACCAGTGATTGCTTTTTCCTTTTCGGGGTGTTCTTGAGCCTATGCAGCCTGTCATTCCGCAACGGGGCTACTATGGCAAGAGATTAGATAGCTCGAGTACTTCAGCAAAGTGCTTGTATATGGACCGGTAGATCCATCTACAAGCACTTAGTTGCCACCTGAGTTCTTCATTGAAGGATTCAGGGGCGATGGCAGACCGTTCTCAAGTTTACCCAGGGGATGAAAAAGACCACCGTGAAATAAGGTCGTCAAGGCAGTTGTTCACGTAAAGCACTCCAAAATTTGTCAACGAATATAGCTATTGTTTTATACGTCATTTAGACTGACCACCGTGAAAACGTGTATTCATGGAAGTAATATGATTGCTTTTGTTAATGGAAGTAATATGATTGTTTTTGAAAAAATGAGATATAAGAAAACTTAACTCATTCCTTGCCAGGATACACCTTCTTATACTATCCTCTGATGACAGGATAAACAAATAACTTATTGAATACCTTTTAAGAAAATGTCTAAATCCATTGTATTATCAAGCTAATTTACTGTCCAAAACGTTTGTTATTTTATTGTTAACAATTATTTATGCACTTGTTTGATTTAATTACATTTGACAGCTGTTGTTAATAGCTTTAAAAACCGTTCAAAATTAAGACGTTTGTCTATTAATTAATATTCTAATGTGAGAATATAAAATCATGTATGTAATTGAAGTTGATTCTCAAAAAAAAAGTAATAAATAAGTACATGTGTAGTTTAAAAAGTCGACGAAATGGAAAGTTAGACATCGAACGAATACACACACCCATATAGAGAATTATGTCATCACAGCGGTTATAAACTATAAAATTATATTAGGAAAAAAAATAAGAATAGAATTATTTCGTATACATTATTCATAAATCGAATTAAAAATTCCTGACGCATTTAATAATATGAGAAAATATTAAATAATTAATCTTGAAGATAGAAAAAAATAAACTATAATGTTAAAACCAGAAGCAATTCAAAAATTAAACAAACGTTCTTTTGGAACGATTTACAAATTAAATCAATTTAATCGCTTAAAGGGAATACAAACACCTTACTTTTAAGATTACACATAAGATTTAGTTGAAAAATACCCAAACTTCTTTCAGAATGGGAAATAACTTAACTAAAAAGAATACAATACGTTACTATAGACGGCATTCGTGAACAATATTTGTATACACGTTTTTTTTCTACTAAAATTGTCGGCTTATTTAGAAATTCATCAGCAAAATCTTGTGTCTATAAAACTGTATACATGAATAGAAATTATAGAATTAAATGTAACTTATTAAGAAATTGTACATAATATATGCGCAAAAAAAAATCGAATAATTATACAATTATCGAATACCAATTAAGCAAATAATTTGGAAGAAGATTTTTCATGATTTCATTTATATCAACAATATAAAAGCTAATTTAGTAGCTTTAAACAAATCAGTTCTATAAACAATTTGAAGAAAACCACATCGACTGCTCAACTGTACAAAAATGGATTTTATCAAAATTTTAAGCATTTTACTTTTATTTATCGCCTGTACATGGGCCCACAAGAAGGGTGGTCAATCACGGCCAGCACAAGTTGTATTGGTACCAGTTAAAGTACAATCCGCGCATCCTCCTCCAAGACCAGTCCATCCTAAACCTCAGCCAATAAAAGTGAAGCCAGTAATTGTTCCAGTTATTGTAAAGCCTGTAGTTGTTAAGCCCGGCAAACATCATCATCATAAACATTAATTGAAGAGTTATTTTTAAGTTTTTAGAATTACTTTTAGCAGTTAGTTTCTTATTGCACAAATAAAATATTTTATATTGAAATGATAAAGAATATATATTAATATACCGTAATCGTTTAACCGGTAAAAAGTACCGGTAAAAAGTGAACTATAACTGAACTAATACTGAACTATAACTGAACTATAACTGTACTAGAACTGAACTAGAACTGAACTAGAACTGAACTAGAACTGAACTAGAACTGAACTAGAACTGAACTAGAACTGAACTAGAACTGAACTAGAACTGAACTAGAACTGAACTAGAACTGAACTAGAACTGAACTAGAACTGAACTAGAACTGAACTAGAACTGAACTAGAACTGAACTAGAACTGAACTAGAACTGAACTAGAACTGAACTAGAACTGAACTAGAACTGAACTAGAACTGAACTAGAACTGAACTAGAACTGAACTAGAACTGAACTAGAACTGAACTAGAACTGAACTAGAACTGAACTAGAACTGAACTAGAACTGAACTAGAACTGAACTAGAACTGAACTAGAACTGAACTAGAACTGAACTAGAACTGAACTAGAACTGAACTAGAACTGAACTAGAACTGAACTAGAACTGAACTAGAACTGAACTAGAACTGAACTAGAACTGAACTAGAACTGAACTAGAACTGAACTAGAACTGAACTAGAACTGAACTAGAACTGATCTAGAACTGAACTAGAACTGAACTAGAACTGAACTAGAACTGAACTAGAACTGAACTAGAACTGAACTAGAACTGAACTAGAACTGAACTAGAACTGAACTAGAACAGAACTAGAACTGAACTAGAACTGAACTAGAACTGAACTAGAACTGAACTAGAACTGAACTAGAATTGAACTAGAATTGAACTAGAATTGAACTAGAACTGAACTAGAACTGAACTAGAACTAAACTAGAACTAAACTAGAACTGAACTAGAACTGAACTAGAACTGAACTAGAACTGAACTAGAACTGAACTAGAACTGAACTAGAACTGAACTAGAACTGAACTAGAACTGAACTAGAACTGAACTAGAACTGAACTAGAACTGAACTAGAACTGAACTAGAACTGAACTAGAACTGAACTAGAACTGAACTAGAACTGAACTAGAACTGAACTAGAACTGAACTAGAACTGAACTAGAACTGAACTAGAACTGAACTAGAACTGAACTAGAACTGAACTAGAACTGAACTAGAACTGAACTAGAACTGAACTAGAACTGAACTAGAACTGAACTAGAACTGAACTAGAACTGAACTAGAACTGAACTGGAACTGAACTAGAACTGAAGTAGAACTGAACTAGAACTGAACTAGAACTGAACTAGAACTGAACTAGAACTGAACTAGAACTGAACTAGAACTGAACTAGAACTGAACTGAACTAGAACTGAACTAGAACTGAACTAGAACTGAACTAGAACTGAACTAGAACTGAACTAGAACTGAACTAGAACTGAACTAGAACTGAACTAGAACTGAACTAGAACTGAACTAGAACTGAACTAGAACTGAACTAGAACTGAACTAGAACTGAACTAGAACTGAACCAGAACTGAACTAGAACTGAACTATAACTGAACTGAATTAGAACTGAACTAGAACTGAACTAGAACTGAACTAGAACTGAACTAGAACTGAACTAGAACTGAACTAGAACTGAACTAGAACTGAACTAGAACTGAACTAGAACTGAACTAGAACTGAACTAGAACTAGAACTGAACTAGAACTGAACTAGAACTGAACTAGAACTGAACTAGAACTGAACTAGAACTGAACTAGAACTGAACTAGAACTGAACTAGAACTGAACTAGAACTGAACTAGAACTGAACTAGAACTGAACTAGAACTGAATTAGAACTGAACTAGAACTGAACTAGAACTGAACTAGAACTGAACTAGAATTGAACTAGAACTGAACTAGAATTGAACTTGAACTGAACTAGAACTGAACTAGAACTGAACTAGAACTGAACTAGAACTGAACTAGAACTGAACTAGAACTGAACTAGAACTGAACTAGAACTGAACTAGAACTGAACTAGAACTGAACTAGAACTGAACTAGAACTGAACTAGAACTGAACTAGAACTGAACTAGAACTGAACTAGAACTGAACTAGAACTGAACTAGAACTGAACTAGAACTGAACTAGAACTGAACTAGAACTGAACTAGTACTGAACTAGAACTGAACTAGAACTGAACTAGAACTGAACTAGAACTGAACTAGAACTGAACTAGAACTGAACTAGATCTGATCTAGAACTGAACTAGAACTGAACTAGAACTGAACTAGAACTGAACTAGAATTGAACTAGAACTGAATTAGAACTGAACTAGAACTGAACTAGAACTGAACTAGAACTGAACTAGAACTGAACTAGAACTGAACTAGAACTAGAACTGAACTAGAACTGGAACTTAACTAGTTCTAATTCTAGGACCTTAAAGCTCTTGATATGCATAAAGTTGTATCTGTTACAACAACAATAAACACATGATTTAACCCCAACGAGAAGTTTGAGCAGAGTAGCATAATAGTACGTATACTAACGCATACATATATACCAAATTTGATAAAAATATTTAGACAAAAATAAGAGCACTTAAAAGGACAGTAAATCGCCGAGAGTGGTCTAAGTGTATTCTTTCGAATCTGATGGACTATCAACGTAACATGTTTGTAAATTTCCAAGATTTGTTTGTTTTTTAAGTGACAATGTTGAAATCGATCGATTTCATATTATTATCGCAGAGAAGGTGAAAGTCGTTATGTCTTAATCTTTGTTCATAGATCTAACACATATGATAACATTTCGTATAGAATGGTGAATTACTCAATAAAAAAATTACTTTTATTATTAGAAATTATTATTAAACTACATCAGCAAACGTGATTTAAAAGTGTTATATTTAGAAACAGTTATTATCATTGATTTTTCACTCTTAGAAATAACTCATCTTTGATAATTGTATCTAATATTTATTTATTCACGTTTTTACGGCTTATTTAGAATGTTATTCCCAAAATAGTTTGTGATAAGTAAAAAACTTAAAAAATGCAACTTATTAAGAAATTGCACATAATATATACAACAAATTATTGTAATAATTAGACAATTATCGGATATCAATTGAATAAACAATTCTGAATAAAAGATAATACCTGAAATTTTACAAATATAAAAGCTAAATGAGTTGATTTATACAAGTCAGTTTTGAACGGGATTTAGAAAGCGATACATCAACTACCTCTACAGATATGTATATGGATTACATTAAAAACTTGAAAGTGCTTCTTTTATTCATCGCATATACTTGCGCGTCACCGACGTTTAGGAAGAAAGGTGGTCAGACCCATCCTGTGTATGTTCAACAACAGCCTACATATGTTGAAGCGGCACCTGTACATCCTGCACCCCAAGTTGTTTACCAGCCAGTACCAGCACAGCCTCCTCCAAGACAGATCATAGTACACCCTATACAAGTACAACCTGTGCATCCACCACCAATGCCAATACAACCTGTGCATCCTCCACCAATGCCAATACAACCACCTCCAAAACAAATTATCATACAACCAATAAGAGTTCAACCTGTTCGACCCCCACCAACCCAAATTATTATACAACCAGTTAGAGTACAACCAGCACATCCACCTCCAAGACCTGTTCATCCACCACCAAGACCAGTACATCCACCACCTAGGCCAGTGCATCCACCACCACAACCAGTCCATCCACAACCACAACCGGTCCATCCTCAGCCAGTTATTGTAAAAACCGATTATTTTAAAACCTGTATTTGTTAAACCTGAAAGCATCACCATTAACATTATAAATAAATATTTAAGTTTAATGTTTATGGTATTGCGTTATTTGAAGATCTACAGACGAGTTTAAGTTTTTCATAAACAAGTCGTTTTTGATGGAAAATATAAGTGGAAGCAGATTTTACTAGTTTTTTCAATTTCTCAAAGTGATCGCAGATCTTCACAATTTTCTATAGACTAGACTATAGACTAGACTATAGACTAGACTATAGACTAGACTATAGACTAGACTATAGACTAGACTATAGACTAGACTATAGACTAGACTATAGACTAGACTATAGACTAGACTATAGACTACTAGAACTGAACTAGAATTGAACTAGAACTGAATTAGAACTGAACTAGAACTGAACTAGAACTGAACTAGAACTGAACTAGAACTGAACTAGAACTGAACTAGAACTAGAACTGAACTAGAACTGGAACTTAACTAGTTCTAATTCTAGGACC
Source organism: Lucilia cuprina (assembly GCF_022045245.1). Classification (NCBI taxonomy): domain Eukaryota; kingdom Metazoa; phylum Arthropoda; class Insecta; order Diptera; family Calliphoridae; genus Lucilia; species Lucilia cuprina. The sequence goes on from NC_060954.1 coordinate 52,548,069, forward strand.
TTAAAGCTCTTGATATGCATAAAGTTGTATCTGTTACAACAACAATAAACACATGATTTAACCCCAACGAGAAGTTTGAGCAGAGTAGCATAATAGTACGTATACTAACGCATACATATATACCAAATTTGATAAAAATATTTAGACAAAAATAAGAGCACTTAAAAGGACAGTAAATCGCCGAGAGTGGTCTAAGTGTATTCTTTCGAATCTGATGGACTATCAACGTAACATGTTTGTAAATTTCCAAGATTTGTTTGTTTTTTAAGTGACAATGTTGAAATCGATCGATTTCATATTATTATCGCAGAGAAGGGTGAAAGTCGTTATGTCTTAATCTTTGTTCATAGATCTAACACATATGATAACATTTCGTATAGAATGGTGAATTACTCAATAAAAAAATTACTTTTATTATTAGAAATTATTATTAAACTACATCAGCAAACGTGATTTAAAAGTGTTATATTTAGAAACAGTTATTATCATTGATTTTTCACTCTTAGAAATAACTCATCTTTGATAATTGTATCTAATATTTATTTATTCACGTTTTTACGGCTTATTTAGAATGTTATTCCCAAAATAGTTTGTGATAAGTAAAAAACTTAAAAAATGCAACTTATTAAGAAATTGCACATAATATATACAACAAATTATTGTAATAATTAGACAATTATCGGATATCAATTGAATAAACAATTCTGAATAAAAGATAATACCTGAAATTTTACAAATATAAAAGCTAAATGAGTTGATTTATACAAGTCAGTTTTGAACGGGATTTAGAAAGCGATACATCAACTACCTCTACAGATATGTATATGGATTACATTAAAAACTTGAAAGTGCTTCTTTTATTCATCGCATATACTTGCGCGTCACCGACGTTTAGGAAGAAAGGTGGTCAGACCCATCCTGTGTATGTTCAACAACAGCCTACATATGTTGAAGCGGCACCTGTACATCCTGCACCCCAAGTTGTTTACCAGCCAGTACCAGCACAGCCTCCTCCAAGACAGATCATAGTACACCCTATACAAGTACAACCTGTGCATCCACCACCAATGCCAATACAACCTGTGCATCCTCCACCAATGCCAATACAACCACCTCCAAAACAAATTATCATACAACCAATAAGAGTTCAACCTGTTCGACCCCCACCAACCCAAATTATTATACAACCAGTTAGAGTACAACCAGCACATCCACCTCCAAGACCTGTTCATCCACCACCAAGACCAGTACATCCACCACCTAGGCCAGTGCATCCACCACCACAACCAGTCCATCCACAACCACAACCGGTCCATCCTCAGCCAGTTATTGTAAAACCGATTATTTTAAAACCTGTATTTGTTAAACCTGGAAAGCATCACCATTAACATTATAAATAAATATTTAAGTTTAATGTTTATGGTATTGCGTTATTTGAAGATCTACAGACGAGTTTAAGTTTTTCATAAACAAGTCGTTTTTGATGGAAAATATAAGTGGAAGCAGATTTTCACTAGTTTTTCAATTTCTCAAAGTGATCGCAGATCTTCACAATTTTCTATAGACTAGACTATAGACTAGACTATAGACTAGACTATAGACTAGACTATAGACTAGACTATAGACTAGACTATAGACTAGACTATAGACTAGACTATAGACTAGACTATAGACTAGACTATAGACTAGACTATAGACTAGACTATAGACTAGACTATAGACTAGACTATAGACTAGACTATAGACTAGACTATAGACTCGACTATAGACTAGACTATAGACTAGACTATAGACTAGACTATAGTCTAGACTATAGTCTAGACTATAGACTAGACAATAGACTAGACTATAGACTAGAATCTAACTTCGACGAATTCCTGACAGTGCCTGACAAAGTGCTAAAGAGTTTACTGTCCTCTAAACATGATCTCCATTCGTCTGAATCTGCACAGCAATTTTTGTTTAGATGTGTAAAACACAAGTGTGTCCACTCAGAATACGTACCAACATACTAACATAAGACTGGCTTATTTTGAGGAGATTTCTCGTCTTATTCTCATCAGGGTCACCCCATAGGATCTTTGAGGTTCTACCCACAGTTTCATTATTGTACTAAGTATACACTGGATTATGACTATATTTTTCATATAAAAACCGATTTTAGCTAGAAAACATGAATAATCACAAATTTTTCAATTGGGACGTTATTGAAGAATCTACAACCGATTTTAGGTTTCATATATAAACAAATTACTTTAAAATTTTCCTAAAATTGCTACAAAAAGTATTTGTATTATAAATTAATAGTAAATATATATGTATGTATGGATATTACTAATGACAGAATTAGGTTACGCTTACAAGTACCACAGTACGTATACTTTATATTGAATTAAGACATAAAACAGCAGCAAATTCACATAACGAAATGTCAAACAATTGCAATTCTGTCAATTGTTAATGCATATGGCTAAATGAAGTACAAATGAAACTTTTCAAAGTAAAATTCTAATTCAGATGATTAGAGACAAACATCTTTAGTATTAACCCATTCAAAAAAAATATCAACCCTTATGAAATAAGCGTAACAATAATTGCATACTTTTAGGTATAGTACGAGTATATATTATTATCAGTATCATCATCACCATCGGCAAGCATTGATGATAATCACATTAACAACAACTAATGATAATAATCTATGTTTGTTGAACATTGTCTAAGGAAAAAAAAGGATATTTATTTTAACATTTTCATTCGAATATTTTCATAATCATATCATATTGTTTGGCTGACTGTTTTATCGCCAATTTTGTAAATAACAAAACAAATGTATTCTTTTGATAGGGTTATTACTGTTATTATGTATTGTTGAATTTCGTTTGTTCAAAACTTGCGCTGTTTTAATATTGTTTCTTTTACTTTTTTCAGCTCATGATAGTATAAATATTAGAACAAATTCTTAGGAACTATCATAACGTTATCAGCTCTCGCAGAGAACTTAGCCAGCTTCCAACGTAGGACAACAACTTTTTAAAGTTTCTGTGTTTTAATCAGTTTGAATACAACTAATCTCAACAAAAATGGTAAGTTAAAAAGTTTTTAATATTTTTTTTTGTAATATCAGCAAAATTAACATTTTATCTTGAAAAAAAGAAAAATAAAATATAAAATAAAAATATTTTAAATTTGTAAAGTTTATAAAATAAGAATTAAACTGGAAGTAAATCAGTTTCAGTTGTGTTCTAGTTCAGTTCTAGTTCAGTTCTAGTTCAGTTCTAGTTCTAGTTCAGTTCTAGTTCAGTTCTAATTCAGTTCTAGTTCAGTTCTAGTTCAGTTCTAGTTCAGTTCTAGTTCAGTTCTAGTTCAGTTCTAGTTCAGTTCTAGTTCAGTTCTAGTTCAGTTCTAGTTCAGTTCTAGTTCAGTTCTAGTTCAGTTCTAGTTCAGTTCTAGTTCAGTTCTAGTTCAGTTCTAGTTCAGTTCTAGTTCAGTTCTAGTTCAGTTCTAGTTCAGTTCTAGTTCAGTTCTAGTTCAGTTCTAATTCAGTTATAGTTCAGTTCTAGTTCAGTTCTAGTTCAGTTCTAATTCAGTTCTAATTCAGTTCTAGTTCAGTTCTAGTTCAGTTCTAATTCAGTTCTAGTTCAGTTCTAGTCCAGTTCACCTTAATTTATAAAGGACTAAATTAGCATTTGTCATAATTGTTAAATAGACAATTTTTCCAACATTACAACTTTTCACTTAATTAAACTTAATTTTTTTAGTAAATTATCTTTCGCATGTTTAAAATAAATCTGTCACCATGTTCCATTTATTATAGGGTGTTGAAATTTATTACAAATAGTACAGTTATTGTCCCCTTTTTAAATTCAGGTACATACTTTAAAAAGTAGCACACATAAAAATTATTTAGATCACTTTAATACACATGGATATTTCGTACATATTCAATTTCAATTTAAAGATCATAAGTGTGTCATATAAAATTTATAAATTTTCTTTTAAATATTTGACAATTAGATCAACACAAACTCTTGCCACAGAGTAAATGATATTATTTAGGTGATTTTATTAAGATTATTATTTTACTTAAAACAGATCACTAACATTACTTACAGATGATTGTATGAATTTTATAAATATATTTATGTGTACATATGTACATGTAAATATATATATTTGTAATTTTGTACTTTATACATAAAAATCTCAATGTAAACCACATTTTTGAAGCAATTAAATACAAAAATTGTGGTTACAACTATTCAACAAGATTGTTGCCATTAGAGCAATTGTTTGTTAGTAGCAATTGTACGAGAGTACCTACTTGCAATTTGCAATTGAAGTGATAGACCAAAGACGACGATTTGTATAGAGTTTAATGTAATAAAAAGCTTTAGTTTAAACTAAATCTAGATTTGGCTGCTTGGTTGGTCGGTCGCCTGTTTGTTTGATACACATGTACGAATTACAATCACAAACTAGTCATTCTAATATGTTGCCATGAGGTGTTTAAAAAATGTTGCACATACTACATATTGGTGTCTATATAGTTTTTTTTATTGTGATACTATTTTTAGACACAAACTTTCATTTTACTAGTGCGGTTATTTATTAGTTATTTGTAGTTATTTTTTGTTTTCAATTATTGTGATTGTATGAATGTACTTCTCTAGTCGTATCTATGAATGTACAATTATGTTTAAATGTACATACGGCGGGAGAATTTTGTAATTTTATCTTTAAGTGATTTTTGTAGTAGTTGTTGTTTGTTGCCTTTGTTTCGCTACTAATCAATGTAATTAAATTACAATTTATGATTTGGCATAAAAAATATGTTAAAATTTTTTAAAATCGTGTAGAAAAACATAATAAAATGTATAACATACATGTAAATTTGAAAAAATACTCATGTTTTTTAACAAAAATTTGCTTCCTTTTGTGCAGCTGGGTCTATAAAAATAGCATTCTTTTTAAAAAGCAATACTACTTTCAGTTCTAGTTCAGTTCTAGTTCAGTTCTAGTTCAGTTCTAGTTCAGTTCTAGTTCAGTTCTAGTTCAGTTCTAGTTCAGTTCTAGTTCAGTTCTAGTTCAGTTCTAGTTCAGTTCTAGTTCAGTTCTAGTTCAGTTCCAGTTCAGTTCTAGTTCAGTTCCAGTTCAGTTCTAATTCAGTTCTAGTTCAGTTCTAATTCAGTTCTAGTTCAGTTCTAGTTCAGTTCTAATTCAGTTCTAGTTCACTTACAGTATACTTCTAGTTCAGTTTTATGTTAGAACTATTTTATTTGAATTTCAGTTCCAGTTCGCTTAAAGTTCAGTATGTCTAAGTCGCCTATGTTTGCCATGACAAATGTTTCTTGTAAAATGCTACATTTTTCAACTTTTATTTAACTCTATTATTATTAAATGTATTTACATATAAAAATTGGTTTTAAATTATAACAGCATTCCTTTTCGCTTGTTAATTTTGTTGTTGTTTTAATTTCATTCACTTGATTTTTTCTTATACTCTTACATACCAAGTGTAATCATGCAAATTTAAAAGCGTCTAAATGTCTGTTAATACAATTCCGTAAATATTATAAGTAATTTATTCAATACACTCGCCTTGCCCTGACCAGCTCGTGCTTCGTAAAAATTATTTATTATATTTAACACTTTGATTATATTTATTATGATATCACTTGACATGATCTGATTTAATATACTCGTATTACTTTCAATGGTTCTAAATCGAATCACACAAATAAATAACTTTTGTGTAAACATGTGTTGTATTTATTTTAATATTTTATTCAATAGAAATAAATACATCTTAAGCTTTATTTGAAATTATAAACAATTATACATTTGTTTCTATATAGAGGGTATTTTATAAAGATCAATCAGTTCTTAGCCGATAAACTTGAGAACTACTAAGTGTTAAAACTTTGTAATCTGCTGAACCTAACTCAGGTTGATCACTATGGACTTTTGTTTTTTTAAATATAAGTTTTTATGGATTTCAAATTCAGTATGTAATTATTAAAAATATTAACTCGTTTTTTTAAGACACTATAAAATTGCATTTAAAATGTTTTCACAAACAATGGAATATTTTCATACATTTCTGTCTGTCTGTCCGTCCGTCTGTCTGTCTCTGTTTTTCTTCTCAAACCAATAGAAATTTATTAGTGAAAATTAAAATAAGTTTGGAATATCAATTATTTTATACATTTAGTAACACTAGACAAGTACTATTGCAATTACTATGGCAGGAATTATTACAATGAATTGAAAGTGGTGGGGTGTAGAAGGTAGATCTTAATAAATTGAATTTTATTTCACGTACTTGTTGTATGCCAAATGAAATCATGTTGAAAATAAATATATAAAAACACAAAACAAATAGTAAATGTTTTCTACTTGTAAATTATATTAATTACAATAAATGTGACTAATAAAAAGTTGTTGTTTTCTTTAAATAAATAATTAAAATATTTTAATTTTTATTATTCCAATCAATAAGTAATAACAATAATAACATTATTATTATTATTAAGATATTGTTTTCAAACAGCAACTACCGGGTAAAATAAAACATATATTGTAAATAATTAACATATTTGTTAATGTTTTCATTTAGATTGAGACATTAGTAAATGTAACTGAAATGTCTAAAGAAAATTCTTTATGTTAAAGTTTTCTTTTGTTTTAAACTATTTAAAGGAAATATCTTATTGTTAAACAAATTAAGATATATTAAAAGTGTTTCTGTGAATTTTTAAATTTTCCTATCATGAACAATATTTAAATCTAAGCGATTTCTAAGTAATACATACACATATAATACAAACATTAGTTTAAAGAAGTTCAAGTTAATATGCAGTTTCTAGCTTTTAATAGTCCAGTTACGTTCTAGTTCAGTTCTAGTTCAGTTCTGGTTCAGTTATAGTTCAGTTCTAGTTCACTTCCAGTTTAGTTCTAGTTCAGTTCTAGTTCAGTTCTAGTTCAGTTCTAGTTCAGTTCTAGTTCAGTTCTAGTTCAGTTCTAGTTCAGTTCTAGTTCAGTTCTAGTTCAGTTCTAGTTCAGTTCTAGTTCAGTTCTAGTTCTGTTCTAGTTCTGTTCTGTTCTAGTTCTGTTCTAGTTCAGTTCTAGTTCAGTTCTAGTTCAGTTCTAATTCCGGTCTAGTTCTGTTCTAGCTCAGTTCAAATTCAGTTTTAGTTCAGCTCTTTCGATGTAGGGCATTAAAAAGATTTGTTTTCCACCAACTGTTTATGCCGCTCTTTACACATTTTTACGCTGTATATAAATTTGCCACTTCGGACCATCTGATTGCCCATCAAACATTTGTTACCTAATGCAATATAAACCATTAGAACCATGATTTGAGATCAAGAACAAATCATGTCAAACTTGGATATCATGTTCTAAAGTAAAGCGTATTTCAGTTAGATCATTCATTGAAACAAAAAGTAAGGTAAAATTTCCTTATATCTTGATAAATTGAAACCTTTGGTTTTATTTAATTAAGGGCATTACCTCTCATACAAATTATTCTTTGCGCTTTGTGTTGTCATAATGGTTCGTCTTTTGTCAGGAGTGTATTCTTTGTGAGAGTGTATTCTTTGTAAGCGAGAGCGATAACTGTCATTACTGTACAGTGTCTTAGTAAACTGAAGAGTAGACACTAAACAAACTTAAGCAAATATTTTCATTGATACCTTTGGATTAATTTTCTGACAGTCCCTCATAAGACAAACAAAATAACTAATTACTGTACAGTGTCTTAGTAATCTGAAGAGTAGACACTAAACAAACTTAAGCAAATATTTTCATTGATACCTTTGGATTAACTTTCTGACAGTCCCTCATAAGACAAACAAAATAACTAGTCATGTGGGTAGTCGATAATTGTGGCAACTATAAGTTGTACGTTAAGTAGGATATTACGGGACAGTTGGGCCGAACTGCTGGGGCATTATTTCATAAAATTGTTTATAAAGACACAAACCATGTGTAATACTTTCGCCATGCAATTGAAAGTCGCGCATTTTTAATTTAGATTATATTACAATCTATTTGTAAACTAAATGTTTACTGGGTGAAGACTGTGGGAATGTATGTGTATGTGTGCGTTTGCTGAACAAACATAATTACAATTATCTCTGCGTTTAAATTGACTATGTGTTCTGTAAATGCATGCATATATTGTCCTCTCTTCAATTTTATTTTTTCTTTAAATATGAGTAGAGATTAACGGTGTGTATGGGTTCCCCCTCACTGTATGTGAGATTCATTTTGTTATTTTTGGGGGTTATTAAGGGGGATCATCTCCAGCAAATATCGCTACTCTCATGCACCAATACAGACGCACACATACACACATTACATTACAACACGCACTTATGGGGCGAGTGCTAACCCATAACTGTTTTTTGTGTTTTTTTGTTTGTTTGTTTGTCAGACATTTTCCATTCAAAACGGTGGCGGCACATAGAACTCAACTGAAACGGCGTTAAAATAAAAGTATTTTCCAAAATTACAAAAAAAAAAAAATAAAATTAGTTTAATTTTTCAGTTGAGTGTTTTATTATTTGTGTTGCTATAATAGTATTTCTGTGTTTCTTTTGTTGCATTCATTTGGTGATCGTGTGTTATCCTATGTTACGGTATGTGCATAGAGAACTGTAATTTCGTATTTACTTGTTGCTTTTTAATTGCGAGTAATTAATGAGAAAGAGAAAGAGAGAGTTAATTTTTGTGTAATGTGATTAAACTTCAGTTGAAATTTGTGGCTCAATATAAAACGTTTCTCGTACGTAAGAATTCGAAAAAGAAAAATTTAAATAAAAACCTAAAAATATTCATTCCATTCATACAATTGCTGAGTAATCGTTTTTTTTTTCATAATATAAAAACGTTGTTGTTTTTTTATAATTTTTTTTTTTTTCTTACGGAAATCATTATGTTTAAACACAAAAAAATGAATTGAAATCGCGTAATTATATTATGCAGACGAAGAAAAAATTTGTTTTGTAATTAAAATAGTAAAAAAATCTATTTAAAAAAAAACACAGAAAGCAACAACAACAACAAAAAATTTAAAAAATAAATAATTTAGTGTTTTTTTAATGGTAAAAGATCAGATTTGATCGTGTGAAAATAATTTGAAAAAAGTGTCTATTTAATACTCAATAAACAGTGTGTCACCCTTTGATAAAAACAACAACAACATCAACAACAAAAATGTCACTTTAATAATTTACATTGAAATTGAAATAATTTACTCGTCTCTACTTCGTCCGCCTGGTACCGACTGTTACACATACTCTACATAATCCAACAAAACTAACAACAACAACAACTATACGCATAAAATTTCCTTTTTATTCTATAAGCTATCTATCTCTCTCTCTCTCTCTTTTTATCTCTATCACTTTACCTCCCTGCATTTTTTCGTTATTAAACGAAAAATTATGAAAATGTTCATGATTATGATGAAACAGTTATTTAAAATAATGCTTTCGTCATTAATATTACTCAACAGCATTATAAGTTTAACACAAAGTTAATAAAAAAATATATAAAATAACTTATAACTATAGAAATCAACTTGATGTCTTCATTGTGCTATTGTGTTTATAAAGATTTAACAAAAATTCATACAAAATGGAGATTAATATATCAGTTTTACTACAAATGCAACAGATAATAACTGAAAGTTAAACATAAAATCTATATATATATATATATAAATAAATTCTTTAACAAAGTTTTGTAAAAACTTTATAAATCTAAATATATATTTGCATAAAAAATAAGTGGAAAAAAATTCCACAATTTCACAAAAGTTTATCAGTTGAAAAGTAAGAAAAAAAGAATAACAAGAAAAGTTGTATTTTCTTATCATTAATATAATACAACAAACACATCACAGGGTATAAAATATAAAGACACTACCGTTTCTAAATGTAGAGTAGTGGGACTTCGTCATATGCTTTCTAGGAATGTTTAAGGTAAGCAAGTTTTTAGTTATAAAATCAAACCTTTTTAACTTAAAGATCTTAATCAATTTCACCATAAAGCTTAGTTCATATCTATCAAATATTTGACGAAAATTACGTGACAGTTAAAAAACAACAGCTGATCTCACCTTTTTAGAATGTTTTCATTTCAAAATTTGTTTTAGGTTTTATTGAGGTTTCGATCGATTTTGAGGGCCAGAATTTGTTGACATAGTTTTTTTTCTAGTTCAGTTCTAGTTCAATTCTAGTTCAGTTCTAGTTCAGTTCTAGTTCAGTTTTAGTTCAGTTCTAGTTCAGTTCTAGTTCAGTTCTAGTTCAGTTCTAGTTCAGTTCTAGTTCAGTTCTAGTTCAGTTCTAGTTCAGTTCTAGTTCAGTTCTAGTTCAGTTCTAGTTCAGTTCTAGTTCAGTTCTAGTTCAGTTCTAGTTCAGTTCTAGTTCAGTTCTAGTTCAGTTCGAGTTCGGTTCTAGTTCAGTTCTAGTTCTAGTTCAGTTTTAGTTCAGTTCTAGTTCAGTTATATTTCTCTGCGGAGAAGCCTCACTCTAAAAGACAGTAGAAGGTCTTACCTAGAGTGTACTAAAGCTATATAATCTATATAGTAAAACCTTTAATAATCTATGATCGTTATATTTAAGCGATATTTAAGGTCATGACGCTGCTGACTCTCTCTGCTTTTTGCCCTTGTTCTTGTGATAATAACACAACATATAATCTCCGTAGACACTCTTCTGGAGGGTTTAACTAACTTTAAGTCAGAGTAGAAATAAAAATTTCATTGTCATTGACTTCCAACATTTAGTCCCCTCTTTTGATCTGTTCTGTTAAGTTGTCATCAGCATCGGAAACTTATCCCAGACTATTAACCTATACAATTCCGTCTATCAGAATTAATCAACGAAATCTGAAGGCCATTGACTTCCGACATATAGCCCCCACAGTCTCTCTTCTATGGCATCGGAAACTTATAGAACATCAGCATCGGAAGCTTATAGAACAAAATGCGAGGGCCATCGACTCCCTTAATATCATATACGATTTGAGTTCTGATTAAACATCAAGTTAAATTACGTCGTATTACCATGATAAGTGCGATTCTCCAAAGCAACATAACTATAACAAAGTAAATTTTAACACTTTCTATATCTAAAGAATCTTTCCGATAGGATAAATAGTTCATAACAACTCTCTTCATAGTTCTGGACAACTCCCTCGACAAATGTCCGCAACACGTCTACCATTTGCCAGTTAACATTATAAAGTGAACTATAAGTTATTAGCCTCTAGTTGTCAATTAGTTTGGTTAAATATCGGGTACCCATATTTGAGGGTATAACATCATAATCGGTCATCACTTTCTAAACATGTTAACTCTGATGTATTGAAGATGTGAAAATATCTCCTATGAGGTACATACATATACTATTAGTATATAGGATCGATTTGAATGATCTATCATTAAAGAGTGGCGTTATATATTGACTGATCTTCGCACATTCTAAACGGCTGAATCTAGGATCATGATCACTCCTATCGGCAATCATCATTTAACTGTTTCCTTTTCACTTTTTTCGTTCACTGGCTTTTTTGTCGTGGAAAAAAATGTTGTGAAATTTGTTGATGGAATTATGTAAACATTAAACAGCTGTTGCATACAAAATCAACTATTGTGAATGAATTGTTTACAACAAGTTCACGACAGCAATTTTCTCTTCAATTTCAAAGGAACAAAATTTTCACTTTTATTGACGATAGGGGTGGGATATTTTGATAGTTAATATGTTTTTTGTATCCTAGATCTACTGAGCGATATTTATGCGACCTTTGATCGCAAAGACCTCAATTCCCAATATATCATAGGAAACATGTTTTAAGCAAACATTTGTTTGTTTGTGGTTTTCGCCAGAAAAAAGAAGTAGTGATCATACGCATACCGTTAATTTTTTAACAATATCATTCGAATTCAAGGTAATCGTTGACAATTGTCGCCAGATTCTTTAACGAATGCGGAATCAATAGTTTATATTCACTATATAATACCTGTGTATATTTACAATGTCTGCTTGTTGTTGTTGTTGCTGTAAATTAAAATTACATCCAACAATGACAATTCAAATATTTGCACTTCATCTGGTAGACATAAAATTCTTTCAATGTGTGTGTGTGTGTGTGTTTACAGTGTTATTTTTAGTTTGAATTTTTTTCCTTTCTTTCTTTAGATTTTGGTTTTTCTTTCTTTTCTTTATTTTTGCATTTAGTAAATATTTAATTTTGTATATTTTTTTTATTTAACTTTCATTCATTCGCAAATATAAATAAGCAACGCATTTTTTGTTTGTTGTTTTATTATTATGCACCATAATGATGATAATGATCATTAACATTTTCTCTACATAAAAAAAGATCACTTGATCACTTATTTTTTGTATTTCTCTGAGTGAATGCAGCAGCAACATCGTTGTCGTCATCCTCATCATCATTATGAATTTTTTTCTACCTTTTTACATAAAAGTTCGTCAACTTGTTGTTCCAATGCTGAGCAAAGTATAACTCTGAGTAAGTTGTGTTTAGTAAGATCATTCCAGTCCACACAGCTTAGTGCGTTTGTCATTTATTTCTGGTCATTGTTGTATTTTATTTATCTTCTTTTTTTTTGTTGTATTAATATTATTTGTTTATTTTATTATTTGTATATATATTTTTTTTAATTTTTATTTGCCCCCAATAAAGGTTATTAACATTGAAATAATTTGTTTGTTTGATAACATACAAATATTTATTTATAATTTTTTTTTCTTAAATATATTATTTATACTCCAAAAAATATAATGTTTATTTATATTTAGTTGTTTAAACTATTTAATAAACATTTCCAATTCCCATTGTGAGAATTGTTACAAGGTCATATTTTGTTGTTATTTATTACAAAATTACAATAAAAATCTGTATTTTTTTTTGAGAATAAATTGATTGAATAATTTTTACAATTTTATTGGTTAATAACATAACAAAAGAATATTTTAATGTAAATTTTGTTAAATTTATTAATACTTCCTAAAAATAGATTTTGAACAAAAAAAAACTTTATTTCTTTCAAAAAAGTATTAACTGACATCTAATCAAATCATTATTTCACTTTTCTACTTCTGAAATGGTAATCTTATCTTAATGTGAACGTTAATTGGTTATTGGGGTAGTCCCCTGTCAGCTATATATCAAGTAGAGTCGATAGGACTTTGTTTTGGCAAGAACTTACCCGACGTACTAACCAGTTATTTACATTGTAAAAAGATCTAAGGTTGTACTAGATCCACCCTGAAACATTAAGTTATCCAAATGGACCTATGAATGAAAACTCATATAACTCACCACCGTTTGATATTATTTAGTTAATAAGGAATCTATCTAATCTTGACTGCTAGTACAGAAAATTTCTTCATTTTCTTACTTTTCTTATTTCTCCTTCATTGAAGGAGAACCGGCAAAATTTATATATCCAGCTTTATAAGGTGTTGCTGGGGGTAGACCCGATGAATTTGGGTCATTCCGGTACGTAGAAGTGTTTTTAATTATGCTGCTCTAGTGTGGTTAACTTCGTTCAGTTATACCTGGAAGAGAAACATTTAAAGGAGCGTAACAGGAACATCACCTGCACGAGGAAACGAAGGTCCACGCAGGTTCCACGCCAAGGAACACAATGTCGTGTTGACTAAACAGTTCATCTTGGGATGTCATCGCAGGAGTCATTCCAATTTTAAGATCACACAGTTGGATGATCTTCCCAAAGGCATGCCAGGAAAGAGAGAAAACATATGCAGATATTTGCAGGATCCACTGGATCCATCCTTGTATATGGTAGCTTTGAATAACATTCATAGAGGCGTCATAACATCCAAGGTCGCAGGATTTTGCATAAATGTCGTACTTGGAGTTTCATCCACCATCCATAGCAGACAAGAATAGTTCTCGAACAACTAAGATTGAAATGGAGCAATAGGCTTCTACGTATAGACCGTGTGACCACATTTTCTGCATGTGGTCAGGGTTATGATACCCATTTCTGGACCTACCCCAACCCCAGATAGTCCATAGACTAGCCAATAACTAAGTCCATCGACTAGTCAATAACATAGTTCATAGACTAGTCGAATTACCTAGTTCATAGACTACTCAATAAGCTAGTCCAAAGAGTCTTATTCATAAACTTTTACAAAGGCTTATAAAAAATACAAAATTTGTTCTATAAACCTTTGATAAATGTTTATGAATAAGGAAGTAGGTCTCAAACTATCTATAGCCCAGTCCATAGATTTGTCAATAGACATAATCAATAGGCTCGTTAATATCTAGATAAAATACGAGTTCATAGACTAGTCAATGGTCTATTTACTTGTTAATATAGTAGACCATAGAGTTGCCAATAACCTAGTCCATAAACTAGTCAATATTTTTGTCTCGATAGTCTAGCCCATAGACTAGTCAATAGACTAATAATTCATAATTAGACTAGTCCAAAAATTAACCTATTACTAGTCAATAACCTAGCCCATAGACTAATCTCTAATCAATATACTAGACCTTAGACGTAGTCCGCCGAGTTGTCAATAAACTAGTCCACAGACTTGTTAATAGAATAGTCCATAGACTTGTCGATAGACTACACCATAAACTTGTTAATATACTACACCGTAGACTAGGCAATAGACTAGTCAATATATTGACTTTTAACTAAAATCACTTTAACGATTACATACAAAATTCGATCGAAATGATCTTTTTAAACAAACGATGCAAACGATCTTTTTAAACATATAAAATTTCCCATTCCTGATACATGAAATTTTTCTCTAAAAATTCAAAAGTTCGTTATATATTATCACTCATTTTCCGAAATGATTTACAAATTATCTGATACTCTAGCAAAATGCTCATAATTTCCGTTTCCGATATTAAACGTATTAAATCAACTGACAACAAATGTGCGTAATGATCAGACAAAACGATCTCTTTCAACATCATTATAGACAATTTTGTAAAAAAAAAATAAAATGTGGAATAATTTTATTATAATGAGAGCGTTCAAATTTGTGTATTATGATAAGACTTCAAAGCCGACCATATCTTAAGGCGGCAAGGTAACACTTTAAAACTATTGGCTGCGGCCTTAAATGCTGTGGCATTTAGTGGACTAAAATGATTGATACCCATAATTTTAGAAAATTTTATGAAAATGTTTAACTAATGCTATATATACACGGTTGTTAGATCTTACAATGTTGACAGTAAAATGTTAGTTCAGACGATTATTAGACATTTTCTGAAAAATTCATTTATGAGCTGAGACTGTGTTCGACTGACAAGTGTAGAGGCAGTCTAAAATATTATGGTAAAGCTAAGTAGATAATGATTATTTAAACAATTTACAACACAGACATTTTGTAGACTTTATGACGACAACACACATTAAATCAACAACTCAATTCAATAGTGAAAATGAAAACAAATCATATTTATTTGCATTAAAATTTAGAATAATTTATTTGGTATTTTTTTATAGAGAAAAGAAAAATGAAAGTAGTAAATAACAAATATAATCTTTGAGAAAAATTTGAACTGTTAAGTTGGGATATAAAAATCCGATAAAGTTTTTGGGTGGAATATTGTTCTATGGGTTTTTATAATTTATTCCCACCTCTCAAAGTATTTAATTTCAAGGGTGAAGATATTTTTGGTTAATTATTTATATTTATTATATTTATTATGGAAGTAGAATGTCGAAGAGCTTTATGTGGACCTCTGCCGTATTGACCTTATTTCCCGGTGATCTTTTTTAACCACTGACTAAGCTTTTGTGACGACTCTGACCACCGACTTCCGAGATGTCAAATATCACTTTTCACACTATTGAATCGGTAACCGCACCTAGAGACGTAATCGGTAGACCTAAAAAGGATTCCATCAAAAAAGATTTTGATTTTTACTTACAGAGAACACATCTGGCATGAACAGAGTTTTCTCTGAACATACCTGGACAAGGAAAGAAAATTCAAACCTGTTTACTTTCCCTTTATCCGAGACAATCATAGACGAATAACACACAAAAGACTCTAGCTATACATACGGATGAGATCCGTATATACATACTGCTCTGCAAAAACTTGGTAATGACTTGCAGTTGTTACCACTTACCTACTAACACACTTTTCATTAACTACTACATATCGTTCTGGTTATATATAAGTACTTTAATAACGTCTTTTTAATAATGTGTTATATAAAAACTTTCAAATTCATTAGACAGCTACCTGCTTTAAGATATAGAAGCTGTATACGTTTTTTACACAATTTACTGATTTTTCTAATTACTTGTAAGCAATTGTGATAAGTACTTGTCTCCAATTACATCACACTGTTAAAATAATGTCTTAAAATGTTATTGCTTAAGTAATTTTAGTTTAGTCCCACAGTTACTTCTCTGTAGGATATCTGTTGGCTTTCGGCAACAACATCGAACTTATACCGTAATATGGATTTTTAACCAACACTTACTAACCTGGTGTTACTGAGTTACAACACCCTCAAAACCTTATAGGTGATCTTCCTACGAAATGATATTGCCACAAATTTCTATAACTTGTTATGACTTATATCCTAAGAAACCTGATGTAATATGTTAATTTATGGTGAAATATAAAAACTTCATAAAAACTTCATAAAAACTTCTTAAAAACCACAGTTTTCAGAACCACTGAACTACGACTATAAGTTCCAATATTAAAACTTTAATCTCCCTACAATATTTACATTCTCGTAATATTATGTACATATTTATAGAATATAAATATCAATACTTTATCATATTACTCATACTTTAGTTAATTTTGAAATATGCAAATCATTTCAAATAATAATAACATTATATATGACAAATACACAGAAAAAAATTTATATTTCATAACTACAATGAATTCGTTAATAAATATAATGAAATGTTTTCATTAGGAAAATGAAAAAATTCATATCTACATAATATGTTATGGTATTTAAAGAAATTTTTGTGGGTGATTTCTTTTCTATTAATATTTATGCTTAAACATTTTTTCTCTCTCTCTGTAGTATATTTACTATGGTAGTTTAATCATTCATTCAATTTGTTTATTTATACCTTCAAGTAGTCAATAGTACAGTTTTATATTATTAAATAATATTATTAGATTTATAAACCAAACATGTTTGTTTTTCATTTTTTTTTTGTTTTGTTTTTCTAATCTTTAACAATGTATATAACGTAATAAGTCATTAATTTAGGGCGTAAAATCTGATTAAAATTGCAAAAATCCAAAGAGTAAGAAAGAGAGGGAGAGATCAGTAAATGCAAATTATTGTAGAATTGAAAATGAATTGAAAATTAGTTCAGTTTTTTTGTTCTTTTTTAAATAAATATAATTAAAGTTAATAAGTTCTTTTGCGTTGTTTTTTTTCTATAATTAATAAAACCACAGGTGTTGCTTTAATTGTAAGTTTATGTAACATAATTTATACCGTTAGTATTGATCTCATAGCAAAGTCTTGTAAATTTACTTAAGTTTACAAAGTCTAAATATTTTCTCTTAGTTTAAAGAAATTTTACATAAAATCATTGTTTTTCAAAAATCTTAAACTTATTGTCAAAATATTGTTCGATTTATAAGGATTTTCAAATGTTGTAGATCTTGTAAATATTGTTTGATTTATAAGGATTTTCTAATGTTGTAGATCTTGTAAATTTGCTATACTATCTATTGTTTAACAAAAAATATCATAAACAAGTTACAATGTCCAAATATTTTCTCTTAGTTTAAGTAAATTTTACATAAAATCATTGTTTTCCAAAAGTCTCAAACTCATGGTCAAAGTATTGCTTGATTTCTAAGGGTTTGCAAAGGTTGTAGATCTTGCAAATTTGCTATACTCTCTATTGTTTAGAAAAAAATGTCATAAACAAGTTACAAAGTCCAAATATTTTCTCTTAGTTTAAGGAAATTTTACATAAAATCATGGTTTTCCAAAAATCTTAAACTCATGGTCAAAGTATTGTTTGATTTATAATGATTTGCAAATGTTGTAGATCTTGTAAATTTGCTATACTATCTATTGTTTAACAAAAAATATCATAAACAAGCTAATTTTATTTAAAAATTCTTCAACTTGTGGGCAAACTAAATTTATATTTAATATATTGATATATTTATAATGGTTTGCTAATGTTGCAAGTCTTGTAAATTTGCTATACTCTCTGCTTAGAATAAATATCATAAACATGTTAATTTTATTGAAAAATTCTTAAACTTATTAGAAAATTTTCATTGTTTTCAAATTTTTATATATTTTCCAAGATTTTCAAATGTTGCAAGTCTTGCAAATTTGCTACACTCTCAATTGTTTAGTATAAATATACATAAAATAAGTATAAATATTACCTAAAATTATTGTTTTCCAAAAGCCTTGAACTCACGGTCAAAATATTGTTTGATTTATAAGAGTTTGTAAATGTTGTAGATCTTGCGAATTTGCTATACTCTCTATTGTTTAGAATAAATATTGAAAACAAGTTAATTTTATTTCAAAATTCTTAAACTTATGGTTAAAGTAAACTAACGTGTAAATTATTCATATATTTTTGAAGGTTTGCAGATATTGTAAGTCTTGCAAATTTGCTACACTCTTAATTATTAAGAATATACATCATTAACAAGTTAATTTTATTAAATAATTCTAAAATTTATGGTCAAAGTAAACTTACAAGGATATTATTCATATATTTTTGAAGGTTTGCAGATGTTGTAAGTCTTGCAAATTTGCATACATATAATACATATCATAAACAAGAACAGTTAAAGGCAAACTCCATAAATTTACGATCTGAGTAAACTTACATCGAAAATATTGATATATTTAAAATGTTTTTCAAGTCTTGCAAATCTTGCAAATTTGCTACACATTAAAAACTGTTTATAAGACATAATTTAACGATTCTGTTAAATTTACGTTCAAAGTATTGATATTGTATGTATAACAGTTTTCTTTTTGTTGTAGATCTAGCAAAACAAAGTATTGTTATATTTATAACAGTTTAAAATTGTTGCAGATCTTGCAAATTTTGCAAAAGTTTCAATTCTATTTAAAAATCCTTAAATTTATAGTCACAGTATTGACATATTTATAATCTTGTAAGTTTTACAAATTTACTTAAGTGTACACCGAGTAAAAAAGAAATATACACTCATGGTATCAAATTGACACCAAAGTGATTATAATTTTTTAATAATATCAGTTGCCAAAGGCAACTACAACAATTCGTTGTCGAAATTTAAACTTTATACAAATCTGTTGTTAAGAAACGTGTTAAGCTCACTATTAACAACAATTTGGTGTCAATTTGGTACCAGGCGTTTGTATTTGTTTCCCCTCTATGTAGCTAGCCTCTTGCAAATAAGTATATCAACTATTGGCAATAATTGTTGATTATATAAGCAATTGTTTTTTTTTAGTTTTTTTCGTAAAAATTTAATTTTTAAAATAATTATTTTTTGTACAAAAAAAAATTGCAAATAATTACAATTCATGGGAATCCCTTTCGCCAAGTCTAAAGGATTTAATTGTTCTCATTTTCATTTAATGGATAATAACACACAATGATTCATAGAGATGAATTTTCCATACACAAACATTATCTAAGATTAAGAAAATTTTAAAGATTTATATTGATTTTAGATTTCATTATAAATGTTACAGTTTCAAAGAAATGCCGTCTGATAGCCAGAGGCAGTTGACTTCTTGGAAACTAAAATAGTTTTAATGACGTGGGTTGCAAAATACTTTTCCATTCATTCAATATATTTTTGTAAAAATACTTTGTAATTAATTTTTGCAATGTAACCCATAAATAGTTAAACAATTAATTTTTTATAATTATTTTTAATTTTTATATATTTTTTGTTCATTTACTTTTCCCTCACACTGTTAACTTTTACTATGCTTGTTTTATCAATCATTAAAATCAATTATTTGCACAAATAGAATTGTATTTCTCCACGGTAAAGTACAATGAAAAAAAAGTTTTATTTTGCATTAATTAAAATTAATAAATTACAGAAATAAAAAACTCTATGACGTTTTCGCCATAATCTGGAGCAAAGTTGAGAAAAAAAAAACGAATGCAAGCCATATTTGTACACACTTCTATGAAATTAAAGTTCAATTGAATATATAAATTTTCAGAATAAACCATGACTTGACAAGAATTCTTTATTGTTTCATGTCGATAATTAAAATACTTATAATCTCAGTTACACGTTACTATTTGGAAACTGTACTGAGTTATCAAAAAGTTTAATTTCTTACTTATCTCAATGTTTGATTCCGCTGAGTTCGGAATCAAACATTACTGCTGTTTCTCGAAAACCCAATCTTATAATGAAATTCTAAGAACACATTCGGATTCAGCGGAACACAATCCTTGGTCTTTGAGTCAGAAAATAGTTGAGCTGTGTTATTAGCCGTTTTGGCGATGTCAATGTCTTTTAGCATTAGACCTGTCCGTAAAAAGGGCCCCATGATGTTTATTATATCATCTAAGAGTCCAGAACTTTTGTTTTAAAGTCGTTATTTTGTACTTTAAGATGTCATAACCGATTTTATAAATAAAGTTGCCTTTCTGCTGTTAGAACACGTCTTAAGTGAGGCCTAAAACTAAGGTTTTTCAATTTTTCGAAAACTCAATCTAATAATGAAATTCTAAGATCCCATTCGGATTCAGTGGAACACAATTCTTGGTCTTTGAGATAAAAAATAGTGGGCCTGTGTTATTAGACTCTTCGGCAATGTCAATGTCTTTAGAGGTTTTTCAATTTCTAGGACACAATATCTCGTAAATCTAATAGTGAAGTTCTAAAAACACATTCAGATTCAGCGGAACACAATCCTTGGTCTTTGAGAGAAAAAAATAGTTGGTCTGTGTTATTAGCCTCTTCGGTGATGTCAATGTGTTTAAGCGTTAGACCTGTCTATAACCAGGCCCCCATAAAGTTTATTACATCATCTGGAAGTCCAAAAGAAGAAGTTATAACAGAGATTAAATTTTATTTTAAAGTTGAACTTTTATATGTCATAACCGATTTTGGACACTTTTTAAATGAGTCCACAAACTGAGGTTTTTCAATTCCTAAGACACAATCGACTTTCTCGAAAACCTGAAATTCATAGAAGTTTGGAAGTATTTAACGAAATGTAATTAATGTAATTATGGCGGGTGTCGTAGGGCTATGAATCTGATCTTTTAATTGACTAAAAATTCATGTTGCAAACAGACCCTGTTATATTGTAAAACATTCGATCTGTTGGTTATTAAATTCAGATATTTTGTTATTATACGTTTCGGCAAAGTGGACTTTTAGAATTTGCTCGTTAAAGAAAGAGAAAAAATAAAAAAATGTTTGACAGCTTTAGATCTAGCTTAAGCTCTTAATTTACTTAATCATAAAGTTATGCAGTATTGCTCAAAACCTCAGCAATTTTTCTAAACAGATTCAAAATTAACTGTAACTAACTATAGAAAACCTTAAGTTTGTCGCATATTCTTCGTTCGTTATGATTTCTAAATATTATTTAGGAATTGATTCTAAATGATTTCCCTCTGATTTTCACTGAAATATTCAGTAATTCAAGAGTTCCTGCTCTATACAAAGTTTCGATCCTTCATCAGATCTTTCATCATACGTTGAAAAAGTTCTCTTAATGATTTATGTGTGGACTAAATAGTTTAACAAGACGAACGGACGTAACATGAAAACTCTTTAGACTTCTAAAATGTGCGCGCTATTAAACCTTTTAGCTCCTCGATAAGTCGCAGGGATGTGGAGTCTAACCACTTTACACTTTTTATTTTGGAGTTACGTTAAATCACTGACGCTTAAGATTATTTTCTTCAGGATAATGTTAAATCGTTGGTTAATTCAGGATAATGTTAACTCGTACCAGCGCTTTCAAAGTGGTCATTTTGATGATGTTATATTATTCCATGACTTCCATAACTAATTCTCAAGTCCTTTAACTAAAATGAAAAGTTCTTTGAGTTTTGAACAATGCGAACAATGTAGGGTTTTATAAATCGACTTTTAAATAATCGAATAATCGACTTTTTGTAGAAAAAAGTCGAAGTCGATAACTATTCATAGACTATTGTCTATGAAAAAAGTCGAAAAGTCTAAAGTTCAAAAAAAGTGGAAAAGTCGGAAAGAGTCGAAAAGTCGAAAATAGTTAAAAAATGGTCGAAAAGAGTCGAAATGTCGGTTATAGTCGAAAAAGTCGAAAAAAGTCGGAAAAAGTCGAAAATAGTCAAAAAAGTGAAAATAGTCGAAAAAGTCGAAAATAGTCGAAAAGTCGAACTATTTTTAAAATACTAAAAGTCGACTTTTTAATAAATGAAAAATGTCGAAAAGCCTAAAAATCGACACTTCATAAAATGCAAAAAGTCGAAAAAGCGACTTTAAACTTAATGCAAAAAGTAGAAAAAGCGACTTTAAACTTAATGCAAAAAGTAGAAAAGTCGTCTTTTAACTAAATGCAAAAAGTCGAAAAGTAGACTTTTCGAACCCTGTTTAACCGAATTTAACCGATCTTGATCAATAAAACATTCATTTGAATAAATAACATTCTTTCCAAAAAAAAAAACAAACTATAAAATTGCGATAAATTTAATGATTTTAAATCCAAATTAACAGTTTTCTTCAAAAAAAAATTCCCCTTTAAAAAATGTTCCGTATTACTCACACACAATTAATTGGCAGCCCAGAATAACCGGCAAATTGTGTAAATAGACTGAAAATATCTCAAAAAGAAACAATAACAAAAAAAAAAAAACTATAACAAAATATAAATCAACAAGTGGCTGCCAACAAGTGTGTCTGATGATCATATATGAGAGTTACAAACAAAAACCAAGAATTAAAAAAAAACAACATACAAACACCAATATTCACACTATAATTGTTGTAAAAAGTAAGAGCAAATTACAGCAAATACTCATTATAAAATTGTTATTGTAAGAGAAATGCATTAAAGGAAAAAAAAACAACAAACATTTTATTTATTTCTTCGATTCTTTTGCAGTTTTGTAGTACCACAAACCACAAGAATTCTACAAAATAAAACATTTAAAAATTGACCAACCTACAGCACATACTCACAACAATCGCGCTCAATTACACTCACTTACACACACACACACACAACTTATTAGTCACGGAAAGTGAGCGACAAGAAACAGAGAGCACAAATAGAAAGTATCTGATAGAAACATTTTCGAGAAAATATAAAAAAAACATGTTTACAATAATTGAAACTATAGGATGCATTCAAAACAACAACATGATGAACAATCAATCGATTGATCTTACATTTGTGTATATTCATGAATATAAACATTTTTACTTTAGCAACATGTTGCGCCAGAGAATAAACAGTGTTTTAAATTCAAATGTTTTTTATTGTTAGAGATGTTTGTGAGTACTTTTGGTATAAATTGGTACTTTTTGAAAGTTTTGTTGAGAAAAATAAAAGTGAAAGATATTAAAAAAAATTAAATTAAGTAGAAATGTACAAACTTTTGGTAGTTTCTCAATACTAATCGAAAGTTTAATAATAAAGTTAATACAAAAGAAACTTTAACGAATTTCTAGTTTAATATACATTTTGATAAGCAATTTTTGGCTACAATGAAAAATTTTACCTTTTTTCGTTCTAGTTCCGTCTAAATTCAGTTCTAGATCAGTTCTAGTTTTGTTCTAGTTCAGTTCGGTTCTAGTTCAGTTCTATTTCAGTTCTAGTTCAGTTCTAGTTTAGTTCTAGTTTAGTTCTAGTTTAGTTCTAGTTTAGTTCTAGATTAGTTTTAGTTTAGTTCTAGTTCAGTTCTAATTCACTTCTAGTTCAGTTCTAGTTTAGTTCTAGTATAGTTCTGGTTTAGTCCTAATTTAGTTTTAGTTTAGTTCTAGTTTTGTTCTAGTTTAGTTCTAGTTTAGTTCTAGTTTAGTTCTAGATTAGTTCTAGTTTAGTTCTAGTTGAATTCTTGTTCAGTTCAAGTTCTAGTTCAGTTCAAGTTCAGTTCTAGTTCAGTTCTAGTTCAGTTCTAGTTCAGTTCTAGTTCAGTTCTAGTTTAGTTCTAGTTCAGTTCTAGTTCAGTTCTAGTTCAGTTCTAGTTCAGTTCTAGTTCAGTTCTAGTTCAGTTATAGTTCAGTTCTAGTTCAGTTCTAGTTCAGTTCTAGTTCAGTTCTAGTTCAGTTCTAGTTCAGTTCTAGTTCAGTTCGAGTTCAGTTCGAGTTCAGTTCGAGTTCAGTACTAGTTCAGTACTAGTTCAGTTCTACTTCAGTTCTACTTAAGTTCTAGTTCAGTTCAGTCCTAGTTCAGTTTTGTTTCAGTTCCACATCAGGTCTTGTTCAGTTCTAGTTTAAATCTAAATCTAGGACAATAACATGATAAATGAGGCTGATGCAATCCCTTTTCACCAAACTATGTTTTTCTTCACCAAAAACCGTCTCTATTTTTCTCAGTTAAATTTCGTTGATGTAGACAGAAGTGGACTTAGCACTATAAACATTTAAACGATTTGGAAACAAAACAATTTTTTGGGCAATTCTTTGTTGTTTTTTGTTTACGAAAATTTGTATTGTCTAGTATAACACTATGAATTTGCGTACTTTTTCTCTTGTTCTATCATCCAAAATAGTACCTACTTGTGTGCTCAACACTCACTAATCATCACTGTATATCTCCGATAAACACGATATGTGAGCGAGAATTGAAAATATAAAACACAACAACAAAAAAAGAAAAAAAACAAAACAAATTGAGAAACACGACACGTACAGTGAAAAAGACTTCAAATACTTTTGCTTTTTGTGAAAATCACTAGTCCTTTAAAGCAACTGAAGAAGAAAACATCGCGAAAAGTATTAAATGTTAAAAAATTATATTAAAAAAAAAAATAAATTATTAAAAATATAAAACAGCAAATAAAAAAAAAACGTTTTATGGTTTAAAAAGAAAATATTATAAAAAAAATATAAAATAACTACAAAATTAAAAGTGTTTTTTTTTTTGCGGAAAAAAGTAAATTTTAATATTTTATCTTAAAAACAAATAATAACAAAAAAAAAATAAAAATAAAAAAATCCTAAATAAATATTTGTTAAAAAAAACATATTTAAATAAAAATCTTATAATAACATATGGAATTTTACAATATTATGTTTTTATGGACAACGCTACAGCGGCTGCACATGCGCATTTAGTTTATAGGTTTAATATTTAAACAAACAACAACAAATAACACAAATCAAAAGTAACTCAAAAATATCAAAAAAAAAAACTACAAAAAGTACCTAAAGGAAAAACAACTTTCAACAAAAATTGTAACTTAAGGTTGTTGTTAATTTTTTGTATCTTTTACGGCATCATCTTCCAAAATTCCACAAAGTCAGCCAACCGGCCAGCAAATATTAAAAAAAATCACCCACAAATATTTACTTTTTTTGTTTTGTATTTTTTTTGTTATTGTCCATAAACATCATGGGTCTTTAAAGTGTTACAACAAGACTTACCAAACAAATAACAGCAACAAAAACCAACAAATCCACTTAACAACAATAACAACAAAAAAAATTGTTAAAACACACAGCTACAAAAAACAAAAATCAAAATTTACTACCATTGTTTTAATTTCTTCTTTTACTTCTTTAATACGCAAGGGACCAAGAAAATAACATAATTTTTAAACAATCCAAAAGAAATTTTTATTTTTAATCGAGCGTAACGTTTTTCAACAGTGATGATAATCCATATTGCTAATTAAATCTGTTATCGTGTTTTAGTATGCAGTGTGCGTGTGTGTGAAATTTGTTCATAAATTTTGCAAGGATTTTGAAAAATTTCCCAAAAATAAAGTGACAAAAATTGTATTTTTCAAAGTGAAATCGTTTTGAATTCTTTAATCAAAATTTTTAATTGAATAGTATTCCAATCGGTAGATGCATTAATTCCGAAGTTTTTACATTTTATCAAAGGTTTATAAATCAAATTTTCATACAAAATTTTATTCTATAAACTTTGGACTCCGGTAGGTTAGTGGTTAGTGTTTTAGTCTGGTAGACCGGTTTTAGTACTCTGATTTTTGGATATTTATTTCTCAAACCTTTCTAATACTTTAATGCTTAACAAACGTAGGTCTGTCATCCTTATTTTATGGACTGATCGAAACTTTTAAAGTCCTGTATTTGAATATTCCATTGATAAGTCCACGAACTAGTCTATTGACTAGTCTTTTAGCTAGTCTTTTCACAAGCCTAACAAATAGTCGATTGATTTGTCAATAGTCTTATCCATTTTTCATAGTTATGATCTAGTCCATTGACTAGTCTAATGTGAATAATAAATGGTCCATGATGGACTAGTCTATTGATCAGTCTTTTACCTAGTTTATTAACCAGTCTGTGCACTAGGTTATGAACTATTGACTAGTCTTTTAGCTAGTCTAATAAATAGTCTTTTCGTAGTCTATTAATTAGTCAATAGTCTTATCCATTTTCTATAGTTATGATGTAGATCAAGGTTTAGTCCATTGAATAGTCTAATGTGAATAATAAATGGTTCATGATGGACTAGTCTATTGATCAGTCTTTTATCTAGTTTATTACCAGTCTATGGACTAGGTTATGAACTAGTTTGTGGACTAGTCAATAAACTAGTTTATTAACAAGTTTATGTACTAGTCTACCGATTAGTCTTTTAACTAGTGTATTAACCAGTCTATGGACTAGTCTATTGATCAGTCTGTGGACTATCTTATGAACTAGTCTATTGACTAGTCTATGGTCTAGTCTATGAACTAGTCTCTTGACCAGTCACTCTACTAGCAAGTGATCAGTTTGTTGACTATTTATTTACAAGCCTATAAACTAGTTAATTGTTCAGTCTTTAAACTAGTCTATTAACCAGTCTATGGACTAGTGTACTAATCAGTATGTGGACTAGTTTATTAACCAGTCTATGGACTAGTCTATTGATCAATATAAACTAGTCTATGAAACTATCTATCAACGGGTCTATGGACTAGTCTACCTACCAATATGGACCAATATTTTAACTAGTCTATTTACCAGTCTATGGACTAGTTTATAAACTAGTCTGTGGCCTAGTCTAATATCTAGTATGTGGACTAGTCTATAACTAGTCTCTTGATCTTTCAATCTACTAGCAAGTGATCAGTTTGTTGACTATTTATTGACAAGTTTATGAACTAGTTATTTGACCAGTACTTGAACTAGTCTATTAACCAGTCAATGGACTAGTGCACTGATCAGTCTGTAGACTAGCGTATTAACATGTTCTTGAACTATCAGCCTATAGTCTAGTACATTGACAAGTCTATTGACTAGTCTTCTAATGACCAGTCTATAGACTACTCTATTGATCTGTCAGTGGACTAGTCCTTTTACTAGTTTATAAACAAGTCTGTTGACAATTCTTTAAACTAGTCTATTGACAAATCTATAGACTGCTGAAATATATTTGCTAGTCTATTGACAAGACTTTGAACTAGTCTATTGATCAATTTGAGAAGTAGTCTATTGATCAGTCTGTGGACTAGTCTTTTGATAAATCTTTGAACTAGTCTATTGACCAGTCTATGCATTAGTCTCTATACTAATCTTTTGATTTGTCACATTTGTTCATTATATATGAGTCATAAGATAAAAATATGTCATACAAAACCGTTTAAATTCTTAAACATTTCATTTTAAATTAAGACATTTCTTTTATAACCTTTCTATGAAACTAAATTTAAAACAATGTATAAGAAAACGATTCACTTCAGTTAAGCATTAGAATGTTGTAGATGTTTTAACGTAACGATAAAAAAAGTCTCAGTGTTTTCAAACTCATCGATCGATCGCATTGCAGAATTTTAAAATAATGAACTCTTGAGATGTGTAAATGATCTCACAATTAATTCATTATTGAAATTAAAAAGGCATTTTAAACATGGTGCTGTGCATTATAGGTTTTATATCGAATATCAAGATCAGCAATTCTTTTTGCCAGATCTATTCGAAGATCTCTAGTCGTAGATACTCTCTATTCTTTTAAGCTGTAAAGATAAGAAACTGTCAATTAAATAAAAGGAGAAAGACAAATAAATAAAAATTAAAGAGAAACGGTGACTGTACAATAGATGAAACCACACGATCCTCAGATCTAATTAACGGTATTGGTAAATTCTTGATCATGAGTCAACGATCTTTTTGGTTATAAATTCTGTTCTAGATCACTAAACTTGTTATCGTAATTTCTCTACTCAAACTTAATGTAGATCAGTAATCCTTATAATGATTATTTCGTCTGATCTGTTTTAGCTCTCTAGTCATAGATATCTCTCATTCTTTTATGGTGTAAATTTTAATTATAACACATGGTCTTCATATCTTATTAAATAATCAGCGTTAATAGTAAAACATTGATCACATGGCAACGATCTATTTCGTTATGTTTTCTATGACAGATCACTGATCTTTTTATTCAAAGATCAGTAGATCTAGATCAAACTTACGTAAGATCAATAATCCTTGTAATAAAAATGTCGGCTGATCTTTTCTAGCTCTCTCAACAATCTATTTGTTTATGTGTTCTATGACAGATCACTGATCATTTTAATTACAAGAATTTTTGAATTTGAAGAACTTGCTAATCAATAAAAAGGGAAATAAGTGACTGAAAATTAGATTTAACAACACGATCATAATAATAAATGCTTGACCAGGAATCAACGATCTTTTTGAATATATATTCTGTGCTAGATCTCTGATCATTGTTTCATTATTGTAATCGTTTTATCTTTAATCACACTTACATAAGATCAGTAATCTTTATAATGAGTATTTCTGCTTATCTTTTCCATCTCTCTGCCATTCTTTTAAGCTCCAAAAATGAGAAAATGTTTTGTTAATGAAACCACATGATCTTTAGATCTTATTATCATTGATCATGAGTCTGCCATGCATTTGATCATTCTGTGTGCAGATCACTGATCTTTTTTCATTCATTTGAAATAAAAACTCTATTACTCAAAGTGCTTTATGGGTCTTAGATTATAATTCTTGATCAGAACATGAGTCTGGAATTCATTCTGCGATTGATCACTGATCTTGTTTTATTATTAAAATAAAAACTCAAAGTGCTTTATAGGTCTTAGATTATAATTGTCGATCAGATCATGAGTCTGCCATTCATTTGGTTATTCTGTGGCAGATCACTGATCTTGTTTCCTTTTTGAAATAAAAACTTTAATACTCAAAGTGGTTTAAAGATCTTAAATTATAATTCTTTATAAGATCTGATCAGCATTTAACATATATATAAGATCAGTATAAACCTAAGGTTTAAACAATTAGTTCTTTTACAACCCTGCTTTGTTGTGGCAACTTTAAACTACCTGTTGATGTTTTTGACACCCTTGACCACAGTTTTTCTGCCTTTTTGAATTTATAAACCTTTTTTGTGTGTTTTTGTTTCTGTTTTTTTGTATTCTTTAATAAAAAAAAAAAGGTTCTTTTGATTTGTGTTAATAAAAGATGATGTCATAATTATTTTCTAATAAAAACGCCTCCAAAAAACAACTAAAATAAAATTAAATGCATTAATAGATGTTATTAATAGATTTTTACAAGACTGAAATGAAAATTACCAACAGGAAATA
This sequence comes from Lucilia cuprina, assembly GCF_022045245.1. Taxonomy (NCBI): domain Eukaryota; kingdom Metazoa; phylum Arthropoda; class Insecta; order Diptera; family Calliphoridae; genus Lucilia; species Lucilia cuprina. The sequence goes on from NC_060954.1 coordinate 52,577,851, forward strand.
TAATTTCTAAACACTTCCGATATAAATGACTATAATAACTTAATAATAAAATGGCAACTAAATAAACATAAAAATAAAATAAAACCGGCTAAAAAATAAATGTGTGATGCCAAGAAACAAATGAGAAAAAATAAATAAATAAACAAAATACTTTAAGAAATTGTTTATATTAACACAGAGAAAATATTACATTTAAAGAAATAATTTTATTAATTTTTTTCTTCTTTTTTTTGTATAATTTTAGCTTTTAAAGAAAATTAAAAAAAAAAAACAAACAAATTTCAAAAATAATTCCAAAATAAGGCATTTTATTTACAACAAAAACAACAAAAAATCATAATTGTTTAAATTTTTAATAAGTATTTTTTTCCAAGTGTATTTCAAAAAAACCTCAAATGCAACTTAACAACTAAAAGAAATTTCTAAAAATAATATTATTTTCTTTAATTATTCATAATGATAAAATAAATTATTTAAATGAAACAATAATTCTTTAATCTGAGAACGAAAAAACAAAACAATTTTGATTAAAAAAACATTTAAATACAGTTTAAAATAACAAAGAGCAAAATATTTGTTTAAACACTTCAAGTGTAAAAGTGCTAAAAATTAAATTAAAAAAAAGAAAAGTTTCCTCTCTACTGGTTCCCAGCCCTGTATGCTAAATAAAAGAAGTACTTAATTTTCTGCAATTATATTTACTTAATAATATTTGTAAAAAAAAGAAAAAAAGAAAATTTACTTAATTTTTTTCTTCACCGATCTTCTGAAATATTACTATATGCTTAACAAATCTTATTTTGTAAATGTAAGTAATTTTTGAAAAAAAAAATATATATTTTATTTAAAATTTTACTTTGATTGTCTAAAATAAACAACTTGATAGAGAAGTCTCTAGTCCAGACTATAGACAAGTCTCTGGTCCAGACTATAGACAAGTCTCTAGTCCAGACTATAGACAAGTCTCTAGTCCAGACTATAGACAAGTCTCTAGTCCAGACTATAGACAAGTCTCTAGTCCAGGCTATAGACAAGTCTCTAGTCCAGACTATAGACACGTCTCTAGTCCAGACTATAGACAAGTCTCTAGTCCAGACTATAGACAAGTCTCTAGTCCAGACTATAGACAAGTCTCTAGTCCAGACTATAGACAAGTCTCTAATCCAGACTATAGACAAGTCTCTAGTCCAGACTAAAGACAAGTCTATAGTCCAGACTAAAGACAAGTCTCTAGTCCAGACTATAGACAAGTCTCTAGTCCAGACTATCGACAAGTCTGTAGTCCAGACTATAGACAAGTCTCTAGTCCAGACTATAGACAAGTCTCTAGTCCAGATAATAGACAGGACTATAGACTGTAGACAATACTATATCTATAGACAAGATTCGGAACTTTAAACAAGATTATAATCCAGATATAGGCAAGACTATAGTCCAAACTACTGATAATACTATTATCCATACTATAGTCCAGATCTTGGACCAGACATAGGTAAGACCATAGACAAAACAAATGTCCATACTATAGTAAACTTTAGTCTGGACTATAGAATAGATTTTATCCCAGACTTTAGACTATAGTCCAACGTATAGACTAGACTATAGTTTAGACTACATAATAGTTTAGACTACATTTAATAGACTATAGTCCAGAGTATATACAATACAGTAGAAGGATCTTATAGTTCAGAAAATTGTCAAGACTTTTATCGAGTTTATAGACAGAACTATTAGGCCTGTCAAAGAATTTCATTCCGGTCTAAAGTGGATTTATAACTTGTAAATAAATCTATAAAAAAAATGTGAAAATGTGAAGTGATTTCATTCTGAAAAAGTTTTAATTTTTGAAGAAAAAAATAGAACAGATGATTCCATTTTCGATCGGAATGGAATTCTGTGACAGGCCTGTATAGTCCAGACTATGATACAATTAATAAAGTCAGTAGCCTTGTACGCACAGCTGATCATCAGCTGTTACAATTTTATTTATCAAAATTCCTGTTTGTTTACATTGAAAAAAAAATGCAAAAATTTTAAAAAAGTAAAGAAATTTTTGGTTTTAAAAGAAGTTTTTTGGGTCATTCGTGATTTAAATGTCTTTTTTGTCCTTTTCTCTTGATATAATAACAAAATCTTTTACTGCGTCATATGTTCCAAATCAGTTTCAACAATTTTTTGCACGACCAATTACTTCTTCACAAAAAAAAAACACACACACATTTTATTCGCGAAATTTGTCTTCCAAATATATATAGTTATGGTTTTCCACATTTAATTAATATAAAATATTAATATTAATTGTTAAAAAATAAAATATTTACTAAAAATTTATATTTTTCTTGTGTTTATTTGTTGTTCTTTTATTCGCCGCACACAGTTTTATTTTGACAGCTGGGATTAGGTTACACTAACAAATCGACTGTTGTTTTTGTATGGTTTTAATTGTTGTAGCGACAGTGTACACTGTTCCACGCTATTATATTTGTCCAGTTTGATAAGTTATTTCTCGAAATACTTTTTCTCAAAAACTACTTACAAAACTACAATTGTACTTAAATTTCCATCTCTGTACCTTCTCTTTCTTCTTCTTCTACTTCCAATATTAAAATTTCTCTCAAGTACTAAAAAGTATTGAAGCAAATTCTTTTTTTTTGCAAATTAAAATTGTTTTTAAAAAAAGATGTCAATTTAAATTGATGTTTGAAATCAATAAAAACAAGCAATAATAATAATGACAACAACAATAAAATAAAACTTTTATTGATTAACACTTAACAAAAAAAATCACAGATATTTATTTGATTTAAACAAGAAAAAAAACGTTTTTTTTTTGTTAAATGTTGTCGTCTGTCTTGCGTTACTGTTGTCTTCTTCAGTTTTGAAATTTATATTGCGCAGATGTAGAGGATATTGAAAATGAAATTAAATTCACACATAATAAATTTTAAAATGGATGTTTTGAATTTAAAAAGAATTTCTTTATTAAGTGAAAATTGCAATTAAAAGAAATGTTTATAAGTATGTAGATATTCCATATCCCAGCAAAAAAAAGAACATCCAAAGAAGCGAAAAAGAAGTAGAATTTACTCCATAGATGTGTTGGAAAAGATCTGAAGAAGTTATGATTTTAACACAGACTTGTCATATAGAAGGGATGTACTTTTTATTTGATTCCAAATTCATTACATGACATTCTCAGGAAGTAATTTTTATGTTCTTTTTTTGGAAGTTATTATTAAGTGAAATCGTAGTATTTTAGAATAGAACTAATTTGACTCACTAATATTAACATAACTCCAAAATAAAATCAGTTTTATTCAAAAAATTTCAGTACAAAAAAAATTTACTTGAAAAAAAAAACAAAAATGAAGTCTTTTCGCTTCTTTGGAAGTCAATAAACATCACTTCCACAGAAGGTAAAAAAAAATCACTTAATGCTACTTTTGAAGTGCAAATAAATGTTATTGTTTTGGAAGTACTTCGTTTTATTTTTACTGGGATGTAAGCAGAAAATAAGTACAGTTATATGTAGGATATTCATTGATCGCTTACACACTGATCGCAGATTTTAATACGTACATAATATGTATGTTTGTATGTATATTTATACCCTACACCACTTTAGTATATATTGGGTTTGTAGTGATGTTTGTAACGCACAATAATATTGGTCCTATAGCCACCTTAAAGTATACCAATCGACTGAGAATCATTTTCTGAGTCGATTTAGCTATGTCCGTCAGTCTGTCCGTTCATCCATCAAACAACAGGTCGCAATTTTGTAGATAATTCAATGAAATTTGGTAAATGATCTTCCATGGACGAAGCCTATTGAAAATGGTTAAGATCAGTCCATTATTTCACCTAGCCCCCATACAACTGAAACCTCGAATAGGGCTTTTAAACTTTAAAATCAAACTACAGGTCGCAATTTTGGAGATAATTCCATGAAATTTGGCACATGATCTTCTATTGTCCCAGGTACGAAGCCTATTGAAAATGGTTAAGATCGGTCCTTCATTTCACCTAGACCCCGTACAACTGAACCCCCCAGTAGGGCTTGTGAACCTTGTAATCAAACTGCAGGTCGCAATTTTAGAGACAATTCAATGAAATTTGGCACATGATCGTCTATGATACCGTAGGCGAAGCCTGTTGAAAATGGTTTACATCTATCCATTATTTCACTTAGCCACTTTATGGTACCGTAGACCAAACCTATTGAAAATGATTAACATCGGTCCATTATTTCACTTAGCCCCCATACAACTGAACCCCTGAATAGGGCTTTTAAGTTCATAATTATGTTTAATATACTCATATATCGACAAAAAAACTGCAAAAACCAAGTTCTATACTAGACTTGATGAATCTCACGAATTCCATAATAATATGACCTAAATTACATTATATTATTGTAAAAGTTGTAGGGTATTATATGATAGGCCTCGTCTGACTATAATGTCTTACTTGTTTTCGAAATTATTTCAAATATTTCAATTTTGAATGAATTCTATATGTTTATACATCTTTGTATATGTATAAATATATAAATTTCAAAAATCATTCATATGGAACAACAACAACAGACTAGTATTACATACATATGTATGTACATATAGTCTAAATGTCTGTTGGGTTGTACTGATCTGCTGCTACTGTTAACGCTCCAGTTGTATTCATCCACATTATAATTGTGTGCATTTTTGTGTATTTTTGTTTTCCCGCCAAACGAAAACAACTACAACTACATACATTCATACATGCACACATACATACATTCAAAACAAAAGTACCGCGAAAAGAAGAACGTAAAAATTCTTTTAACTAAATTTTAAAATAAGCCCACAAAATAATTGTATATAAAAATTATTTATTCAAGTTCATTAACATAATTATGGCTAAGATAAGTTTATTTTATTTTTTCATTAAAATTTGAAGGCAAAATATTTTATTTATTGTTTAAAGAATTTTTTTTATATTTTCCAAATGGGAAAATGTTATTTGCACAAAAAAACTCTAAAAATTTATGTCTAAAATCATTGTTTATAGCAACAAAAAAATATATACATACATATATATTCCAGAAAAATCATTAAATAGTTTTCTATCTTAGTAATGTTTTATTTATTTTTTTTTCAATTTATATTATTTATATTATGCATTTGAAAAAAATTTAATTATTTTTAATGAAAATTCTTTTGCCATGATTTGCTAATGTTTAAATTTTTAATCGGGTACAAATTTAATGATGTGTTCTGCTTTTCTTTTTCTAACTATAAATAATGCAATTTTTTTTTAATTTCCATAAATTAAAAATAAACAAAAATTTTATAAAAAAATTATAAATTTTTTGGCACCTGAACTGTGCTACAGATAGTATATGGCTTATAGATAAGACTATAAAGAAGACTATTAACGAGAATATAGTCCAGACTATAGACTAAAAAGACAAGAGTATAGTCCAGACTATAACAAAAAATTTAGACATATGGCCGCATTAGTAAGTTAGTTAGCGAGCTAGCTAGTTAGTTGGTTAGTTAGTTAGATAGATAGATAGATAGATAGATAGATAGATAGATAGATAGATAGATAGATAGATAGATAGATAGATAAATTGGTAGATAGATAGATAGATAGATAGATAGATAGATAGATAGATAGATAGATAGATAGATAGATAGATAGATAGATAGATAGATAGATAGATAATTAGATAGATACATAGGTAGATACAAAGATAGATAGATAGATAGATAGATAGATAGATAGATAGATAGATAGATAGATAGATAGATAGATAGATAGATAGATAGATAGATATATAGATAGATAGATAGATAGATAGATAGATAGATAGATAGATAGATAGACAGATAGATAGATAGATAGATAGTTATTTAGTTGGTTAGTTAGTTAGTTGATTACTTGGAAAGGAAGGTGTACATATATCATCAAATCCAAAGAATTCGCTCTCCTTAACCAGTGCCTCAGGAGTTAAAAGAACCCACTACCTCGGGTCTACTACACTAGAACACTAACCACTAACCTACCGAAGGCCGCAGACATATCACTAAAGTCTAGAGTCTAAACGATAAATAATCTTATGCCCTGAATGTAGAAAAGACTAAAGCCATACTATGACAATACTATAGTCCAGACTATATAGACAAGACTACAATTCTGACTATATACAAAACTAGGTTTCAGACACGGCTTTTGTCCACTATATGCAAGAGTTTAGACCACTATAGATAAAACTATACTACTCAAGACACGACTATAGACCAGACAATAAACAAGACAAGGCTATTGTCCAGACTGTAGAAAAAGTTAAAGTCCAAACTATAAACAAGATTATAGTCCATACAACAGGCAATAGTCCAGACTATAGACAAGACTACAGCCCAGACTAAAGACAATAATATATTCCACAATATAGTCTAGACTATATATAAGACTATATTCCAGACTATAGACAAGACTATAGTCCAAACTCTAGATAAGGCTATAGTCTAGATTATATACAAGACTATTTTCCAGATTAAAGAAAAATTTATGTCCTGACTATAAACAAGACTATAGTCCTGACTATAGACAAGACTATAGACCAGACTATAGTCCAGACTATAGACCAGACTATAATCCACACTATAGACAAGACTATAGTCCAGACTATAGACCAGACTATAGTCCAGACTATAGACAAGACTATAGTCCAGACTATAAACAAGACTATAGTCCAGACTATAAACAAGACTATAGTCCAACCTATAGACAAGGTTATATACTGTGAACAAGACTAAAGTCCAGACTATGGACAAGACTGTAGTCCAGACTACAGACAAGACTATAGTTCAGACTGTCGACAAGACTATAGTTCAGATTATAGACAAGACTATAGTTCAGACTATAGACAAGTCTGGACTATAGGAAAGACTGTAGTCCTAAAGACAAGACTATAGTCCAGGCTATATACAGAATCCTAGATAAGACTAAAGTTTATAGTATAGACAAGGTTACCGTCCGAAATATAAGCAAAACTATAATTCAGACTATAGATTAAAACATAGTCCAGACTTTAAATCATTTTAAACTGCCCTAAATCCCACCTAATAAATAAATAACTTTTTCCCTTATCTAATATTAATGGCAAAAAAAAAGAGATAAAAATCACCATCCATCGATCTTAAGTTGAAATGTAAGCGAAAGTAACGGTTAGTCAGATTCAGATACTAATAAACAGCTTTAAAAATTACTTATAATGTTGTTGTTATTTTATTATTAAAAAAAAGCCCCAATACATATAAACAGTTTTAATAAAAAAATACTACTACTAGACATTTATAGTGCAAGTTTTAATGCACTAAAATGCATACGATTTATGTGCGAACAAATCGAGTTCATGGGCAAAAATACACAATATATATTTGTATTTGTAAATGCACAGAGTATGTAAGTAGTAGCAGATATTGGCCGATTGGTCTAAGTGAAAAAAAAACCAAGTCAACAAATACCAGCCCCCTTTTTTTTCATTAAAGCTTGAAATTTATTAAGAAAATATTATCTATATTATAGTTGTTGTTATTGGTGTTCTTAAGACAAATACATACAATCTTATTCTATATGTAGATTCATTCATTCCGAGACTGACTTGCCTATAAAGCAACAACAACAACGGCAACAATATGAAACATTATCACTTCAATTTAATCAAAAGCAATTGAAAAAAATTATACATTTTCAATGTGTGTTGCTTTTAAAATTACAATCTCCTTTTCTTTTCTGTACTTTTAATATGGACTTGTTTTTGCCCAATAACACTTTTTTTCTTATTACACACTTTCCAAAATGAATAAGAAATATTTAGCTAAAAGATTCCAAAATTTTTACTTTTTATAAAAATATCTGAAATATTTGCAATAAATACTGATAAGTCTTTTTTTTTTATTATTATCTAGTAAAAGTTTTTAGACATGATAACATTAGTTAATTAAGTTAGTTTTTGGACTTGTCATTATATTTCTAAAATATTTTAGTTGCTATCTAAACTTTGAAATCGTAACGATATTGATGTGCTAATTACAAATTAATACGTTCAAAATTCAAATTAACAAACATTTTTTATTCGTGCTGAACCATCAGCATGACTGTTATTTAAAATTGATAGCTATTGTTAGTTATCAGGAACTTGATAAATTAGAATACCTTGACACTGGGGTGGAAATGGTGTTTGTCATTTGAAATAGTTATTTATAAATAAATTAAAATTAGTTTATGACTCTATAACTGTACAATTAGTTGGTGTTATTAAAAGGGATATAGAACAGATCAAATACATAGACAATAAAAGACCATTGTCTAGACTATAAACAAGTCCACAGTTTAGACTATAGACAGAACTTTAGAATATAGTCCAGACAATAGACAAGACTATAGTTCACATTATAGTCCAGACTATAGACAGGACTATAGCCCAGACTATATACAAGACTATAGGTAAGACTATAGTCCAGACTATAGGCAAGACTATAGTCCAGATTATAGACAAGACTATAGTCCAGATTATAGACAAGACTATAGTTCAGACTATAGACAATACTATAATCCAGACTATAGACAATACTATAGTCCAATAGGCAATACTATAGTAAATATAATCTAGACTATAGACAAGACTATAATCTAGACTATAGACAAGACTATAGTCCCGACTATAGACAAGGCTATAGTCCAGACTGTAGACAAGACTATAGTCCAGACTATAGACAAGACTATAGTCCAGACTATAGACAATACTATAGTCCAGACTATAGACAATACTATAGTAAAGACTATAGACAAGAATATAGTCCAGACTATAGATAAGACTGCAGTCCATACTAAAGACAAGACTATAGTCCAGACTTGAGAATACTATAGTCCAAACTATAGACAATACTATAGTCCAGACTTTAGACAATACTAAAGTCCAGACTGTAGACAAGACTATAGTCCAGACTGTAGACAAGATTATAGTCCAGACTATAGACAAAACTAAAGTCCAGACTATAGACAAAACTAAAGTCCAGGCTATAGACATGACTATAGAAAAAACTAAAGTCCAGACTATAGACAATACTAAAGCCCAGACTGTAGACAAGACTATAGTCCAGACTGTAGACAAGACTATAGTGCAGACTATAGACGAGATTATATTGCAGACTATAGACAAGACTATAGTCCAGACTATAGAAAAAACTATAGTCCAGACCATAGACAAAACTATAGTCCAGACTATAGGCAAGACTATAGTCCAGACTATAGACAAGACTATAGTCCAGACTATAGACAAAACTATAGTCCAGACTAGAGACAAGACTATAGTCCAGACTATAGAAAAGACTATAGTCCAGACTATAGACAAGACTATAGTCCAGACTATAGACAAGACTATAGTCCAGACTATACACAAAACTATAGTCCAGACTATAGACAAGACTATAGTCCAGACTATAGACAAGACTATAGTGTAAAGTTGAAATGTAAGCGAAAGTAACGGTTAGTCAGATTCAAATACTAATAAAGGGCTATACAAATTACTTATAATGTTGTTGTTGTTTTATTATTAAAAAACACCAATAGACAAGACTATAGTCCAGACTATAGACAAGACTGTAGTCCAGACTATAGATAAGACCGTAGTCCAGTCTATACCAAAACTATAGTTTAAAGTTCGTGTCTCAGATCAAAGTTCAAACTAGATTGTTCTTGACATTTTCAAAATACATTTGACTCAACTCAACTATTAAACGATTAATTTCAAGTTGTTTTCTTAAGATTTAATAAAACGATTTTAATTAATTTTAAAGGGGGAATTTTTTGTCTCATAATTATTTTTGATCTTGTTAACGTGTAATTTACCGTTTTTGACCATGAGTATTACATCAGTTTTTTTTTTGTATTACCAAAATTACCCTATAACAACTTTTTTTCTTTTGTTTTTTTTCTCTTCTCTCTTTTGTGTTCTGGTCTGGTTTTTTTAATGCCAATTAAATTGTTTGGTTACTAGTAGTTTCTCTTGTTGAAAAGAATTTATTTGCTGATGCAATACTTTGATTTATTATGTTCATATGTGTCAATAATTTTATACACAATTTACGTTATTTTGTTACATAAAACTGAAATGTCTGAAAGTTTTAGAATGTGTGTTTTACTTTCAAATGTATGCATTTTGTAAAAGTTTATAGATCAGAGCTTTATGACGCATGTCTTTAAAATTTTTTTAATAATTATTAGTTTATATTTCTTTAGAAAATGAGATCAGGATCTGTACAATCTAAAGGATCTTAAGATTATTATATTTTCAAGTAAAAAATTGACAGTCTGATTACAAAGATCAAGGTCATCGGCCGATTGTTGTAACTATACTGTTTAGGTTTATGTCATCACTAAAACGATAATTTTGACCCTAAATTGTCCTCTTATATGATCACTTTTAACCCTGAATCTTTTAAAGTTTTTCGCTTATCTAGTAGAAATATTTGTGATGAAATTGAACAATAGGGACCGATTTCTTATTGGCCAAAAAATTGTCTGAAAATTTAGCTTGGAAAACTTTGGTGTGTCTGATCAGAAAGTTCATGATCATATGGCACTTGATATTAAATAAAGATTAAGTTTTGTGATAAATATTTTTGTACTAAAGTAGCCGACAATATCGCTCGATAAAGAATTAGACTCATCCAAAAATAGTCAGTCGAGCAGTCAATCAGCTTTATATTTCGAAAGAGACTCCATTGTTATGCGATCCTTGAAACGTTTAGATGATTTCATTTCTTTAAGTCATTGACCGGTAATGATCGTTTGATCCCGAACATTCCATTCTAAATTAAAGTGCTCACAATTTGAACCCTAGATTTCGATTAACAGTTAATTATAGATGCGATCATAAACTTGTAAATAGACTAGTCAATCGTCTAGTCAAAAGTGCAGTAAATAGAATAGTCAGTCAAATAGTTAATAGGCTTTGTCCCTTAACACATTGAAGAATTCATTTCTTTAAGACGTTGACCGGTAGTGATCTTCTGACCCCGATCACTTATAAGAAATTCAAGTTAATAATTTAAATTCAAAACTTGAGATTGTCTCTCGATTGTTCCCACGAGTTCACCTACCTTTAACGCTTATCCCTAACCACCGAGTGTTTACGAGGAAGTCAATCGTCTTACCCATAGAAAACGAAGAAACAGCAAAAAGTTTAAGTTTGTTTTTCAAGTGTCCTCTACATCGCTTACAAAGGGGATACTTAAGGGACAATTGCTTTCGTCCTCGTTTACAAAGAGTGACGAAATAAAGTCTATCAGGTGGATAGACGTTCCCACGACCATTGGACGATTCGCTCCGGAACGACCCAAGTCATACTCGGCCAAAGACAGCTTTATCAATCGAAAGTTTCTTTCCCAGGAAAGAACTACCAGAAACAGTTGAACTGCTAGACAAATGGAAATCATTGTCTTTTTCGTATGTATTAACTCTTTGTCGAACTGTTGGGTTGTGTCTATGCTTTGGAGATTTGTGCCATGGCTAAAAGTGCGATTAAATAAAGTTGATCTAACACGGTTGTCAAATCTTATACCGTTGCCAATAAAACGTCTAACGATCGACATTTTCTAAACATTTTTCCGACAACATTGAAGATTTAACAACAACAACGTAAAAGGTAATCATTGACTTTTTCGTAACTATTGTCTCTTTGGGTTGTGTCTATGCTGATACGGTTGTCAGATCTTACAATGTTGTCAATAAAAAGATTCAGAAAATGTCTAACGATTCCGAAATCTTAGCAATTTAGTTTTTGAAACGTTATTACACATTTTCTGGAAATTTTTCTGACAATATTGTAAAATTTAACAACATAAATGGAAATGCCTTTTTCGTATGTATTGAACGAACTGCTGAGTCTATGCTTTTTAGATTTGTGTCATGGTTAAAAGAACGATTCCTTAAAGATGTGATATACGGTTGTCAGATCTTAAAACGGTTACTAACGATTGTGTTAACTTACCATTTTCGTTTTGAAACGTTATTAGATAGTCTGTGAACATTTTCTGACAGCATTGTAAGATTTAACAATGTAAATGGAATTTATTGTCTTTTTCGCTTTGTTGAATTTGCTGCTTTTATGCTTTTTAGATTTGTGTCATGGCTAAAAGAACGATTACTTAAATATTTGATACACCGATGTCAAATCTTACAACGTTGGCAAAAAAATATCAAACAATCGTGTAAACTTACCATTTTTATATTTAAAAGTTATTAGACATTTTCTATACACTTTTCTGATAATATTGTAAGATTTGCTGGGTTGTGTCTATGCTTTGTAGGTTTGTGTCATGGCTGAAAGTATGTTTACTTAAATATTTGATACACTGATGTCAGATCTTACAACGTTGGCAAAAAATTTCAAACGACTGTCTAAAGTCACTACTTTTGTTTTGAAATGTTTTTAAACATTTTCTGAAGTCTTTTCTGACAATATTGTAAGATTTAACTCTTTTTTTTAACTCATTCCCAAACTATGAAACATCTTAAGAGTAAAATCTATAAAAATTATATTTTATTTAGTTTATTGCGGAAATTTTTTTTGAGGATATTTAATTAGCGTTAAATTTTCTAGAATTGAATTTTTCAAATTCCTAAATACTAATAAAAAAAATTTAACTTAATTGCAAATATTTTTATTAGAAATTTTTTTAAAGAAAAAAGTTTATTCTTTTTATATAAATATTTTGAACAAAAAAAAGTGAAAATATATCAGCTGCCAGTTTATTCCAAAAAAAAAAAAATAATAATTAAAACGGATGTGGTGAATCATTTTAATGAAAATTGTTGAAAACTTGATGTCTATAAATTTTTTTTAATTTTTTTTATTACTTAGATAAGATTTATTTTAACATTAAACGAATAATATTAAGGAATTTTGTTATTGTAGAATTAAAGAATTTTTCTTTTTTTTTTTTAATCAATTAAACAAAAACTTTAAAAAAATATTTATTTCTTTATAAATAGAACAAATTCACTTGGATTATTTTTCTACGGAATATTATTAACTTATATCACAAACAAATGTTTATTATTATTAAACTGATTTGTTTAATAAATTTTAATTTAATTTTATAACTTAATGTTGTCATTAACAACTTAACTTAAGTAATTGTTGAATATGTTTTAATTAAAAACATCTTAAAATAATTATTTTTTTTCATATCTCTTTATGAGCTGAGAACATGAATATGATCTATAATAAAGTAGGATTTTTTTTTTAAATTAAATATTTTTTTTTTAAATTGCCACATATTTCTCTTGCTTCCCCTAAAAATTTTGAAAAATGAAAACCAACAAAAATTCTTTATAGTGTTTATATAATAATTAAGACAACCAGCTGTTTTAGTGACAGGCCCCCTTTTTATTTTGCTGTATATCAACTTATTAAACTTGCAATAAATTTTAAAATCCCCCCCTGGGGTTTTATTTGAATTTGTTTAAATGTTTTTTTTTATTTTTTTATGACTAAATAATTTTTTATATTAAACTATAAAAATATTAAGAAAACAACTAAAAAATTATGTCATTTGTAGTTATTACAAAATAATTATATTAAAAAAAACTATTAAATTTGCCATAAACAGTTGATAAAATGTTTTTTTTTTCTATCTAAAGTTAAATGGCGAAAAAAATTTTTATATGAAAAAATTATATTTATAAACAAGTTATTTTTAAAAATTACACTGCCCCTCTTATCATTTTAGAGTATTACATAGAGAAAATTTCTTCAGATTAAACCATAACAGATCCTCAAAACTTCAAGGATCACTTATTAATCTTATAATTCTCAAACAGTTTAATGTAAATTATCAAAGAAAAACTTTATTAAGTTTTCTAAGTACCATTCATTTAATACTTTGCTACCGATTTGATCCATAAGTTGTGTATATGCTTTGTAGATCATGTGTCATGGCTAAAAGAAAGATCATTTACAATCAGAACTGCTACAGTTGTCAGATCTTACAACGTTGTCAATAAAAAGTTTCAGAAAATGTCTAACGATTCCTAAAAACTTAGAAATTCAGTTTTGAAACGTTATTACACATTTTCTGTGAAATTTTTCTGACAAAACAAATACTTTTTTAAGGATCACTTATCAATCTTATAATTCTCAAACAGTTTAATGTAAATTATCAAAGAAAAACTTTATTAAGATCTTTAAGTACCGATCGTTTAATACTTTGCTACCAATTTGATCCATAAGTTGTGTCATGGCTAAAAGTACGATCATTTACAAGCTGATCTAATACAGTTGTCAGATCTTACAACGTTGTCAATAAAAAGTTTCAGAAAATGTCTAACGATTCCTAAAAACTTAGAAATTTAGTTTGGAAACGTTATTACATATTTTCTGTGAAATTTATCTGACAATATTGTAAGATTTAACAACAATCGAAATAGAAATCACTGTCTTTTTCTTACGTAAGGACAACTTATCAATCTTATAATTTTCAAACAGTTAAATGTGAAATATCATTAAGTACCGATCATTCAATACCTTGCTACCGATTTGATCCATAAGATCAACTAAAGTCAGGGTCGAAAGCAATAGTTTTGAGAGAGATGATTTATTTAGATTTATCTAGATGCCTGATCTCATAAGATTACTCAGCTCTTAAACGTTCAAGCTCTCTTTTTACAACTGATTAACAAATTAGACCTTAGACTAGATGTTACTCTAGTACAAAGATTACTAAATAGACTCTTTTATAGTTTCGAGAGAGATGATTTATTTAGATTTTTTGTATGCCTGATCTCATAAGATTATTCAGCTCTTAAACGCTCAAGCTCTCTTTTACAACTGATTGACAAATTAGACCTTAGACTAGACGTTACTCTAGTACAATGAATACTCAATAGACTCTTTTAATATTTTTAGATTAAACTTTGTTAAATTGTGTCCGAAATTAATAAAATATCAAGAAAAAATACCTATTTAAGGGCACTTCACACGATCACACAGGTAAAGTCGAATGAAAAAGTAAAATCTAATTTCATCCGTATAACAAAAAAGAGAATAAAAGTCGTATGATTTATATTTTTGTGTAAGACGGAAACAGCTGTTTCACTTTGTTTGTATGTGTTTACATAAAAATACATCCCCGATCTAATGCGACCTGCTTGTTTATTGAATCATTTCAATAAATGAACTGTTAAATTTTACATTCGTATTCTCTCTCAATGTGTGCTGATTTCATTACATATTTCAAAGAAAAACTTTATAAAGATCAATGTTTAGCGATCTTTCAAAAAAGATTACTCAATATTATAGTCCCGAGACTAATCGGTAGAGTAGTCAATCGAATTGTCGAGATACTAGTCCATAGACTAGACATAAAGCTTGTCTTTAGATCAATACAGTCATTAGATAAATTTACAGTATAATAGTCAATCGAATAGTTAAAAGATTAGTCAATAGTCTCGCTCATAATCCGGAGAATACGCTGGAAAAGACTATATATACTACTTAAGAGACTAGCTAAAAGACTGGTCCATAGTTTTGTTTGTTGAAAAGTCCATAGACTAGACAATACAATTAGTCAATTGTCCATAGACTAGATTTTAGTTAATAACATAGTCCATAGACTAGACAATAGGCTAGATCATATATTAGACTACCGGTGAGTCCATAAACTAGTCTAAAGACTTTTTTACAGACTACTAGACAATACGCTAGACTATTACGTAGAATAGTCAATAGTTAAGTTCCAAATCAAGTCCATAGACTAGATAATTTGTTATTTCATAGATTAGTCTACAGACGACTTCATTAAGCAAGTCTACAGATACTGCTAAACAGACTACTAGTCTCAAGTCCCAAATAAACTCCATTAACAGATTAGTATATAGAGGATTTTTACTCAATCTACTAATGAGAGATCTGTCAATAGTCTCAGAGAGATCTGTCCATAGACTTAAAAATGCTCTAGTGTTTATAACATTTTACCAACATTTGCTGTCGACGCTTCTACGAATAGTTGTCAAAAGAACAACAACAAAAATATTAACAATACTATTACCAAAGTGACAACGCTATGGTGTCAAACAGAAATTTGTATTGTGGAAATGACAAACGATTCATTATAGAAATCACAACGATGCATTGCTGCCCATAGACTATTACATAGATAAGTCAATAAACAAGTTACAGACATGTTTATAGATTAGCCCAATCGACTAGTCAACATATGACTAGTACGGTATGAGTCGCCGAACGGTTCAAAAGTTCGGCGGTTGGCCGCCAGTAATATTTTGCCAGCCAACTTCTTTCTGCTCAAAAGGTAAGCCGGCTTAGACGTAGCCACTCATGAAGAATGCAATCACACATGTTACGAAGTTGCCACTATTTTAAATTCTTATGCCAAATTGAAAAGAGCTGTCACACAATATTGTGCTAATATTAAATTAGCGAAAACTACTTAATAATGGTAATTTTCAGTAAAAAAAACTTAAAGAGAGACATGTTTCTCTGTAAAAAAACTATTATAAACTGAAGAAAAAGTTAAATTGAGCCGACAAATTAGCCGCCGCCGTTATTTTCTATAATAATTCGCGTCGCCGACGTAAAATGCTTACGTCGGCTTGTATCGGCTTGTATCTTCGGCATGAGTTTAAAAAAGGAAATGTTTTCTTTTAAAATTTACATAAAATATATAAAAATTATATTATAACAAACCGATTTTGATTAAATATTAATTAAGTAGAAAAAAAATCTGACCACTGGTTTTTTTTATATGAAAGTAAAATTAACTTGTTTAATATTTTACGCATTTAAAATTCTAATTTGTTTTCATTATAAGCATAAAAACTTGATTTTTATTAAACAACAATATAAAGTTTTGCATTTTATTTAAACCATTAAATCGTATAAGAGAGGTGCTGACATTTTTATCCCTACAATCTGTTCAAGTGCTATTAATTTCACTTCCAAACCCCTCGATTCAAACATGTGCCTCTTGCAATATTGTATTATACACTTTTGAATGGAAATTTCAGTCATTCATAGAATATTGATAAAAAAAATTAAAAATAATATATAATTTTTAAAAATAAAAAAAAAAAAACAAAATGTTATTTTGTATTTGATTTCTATAAAAGAATTTTCTTATAATAAAATCGTAGCCATATTTATCTTAATATTTGTAGAGAACAGATGTGTTTCAATTTACATTTATGGAAAGAAAATTTTAACAAAAAATACTATATATTAATTATGAATATGTATGTATACATACATACATATATAATATATTTTTGTCTATTTTGCTAGACTCTGTCTCTTCTATATAAATTGATCCACAATTATTGACCTTGACGTATTGATAAAATGCAACACTGCCAATTTTGTTGTTGTTGTATTTAAACAAACATGACTTTTAATTGATATCGCTTGAAATTGACTTATTGATTTTGTTTTCTTAATGTTTAATTGTTTAAAAGGAAACGTAAATGAAACATACAACAAAATTGCAGATCTCAATTAGTTAAAGGGCAAGTAAGTTAATGCATTACTTTTGCTGACTTTTTTCATTAACAACACTTAGAGTAGGGTTCTATAGTTGAAACGAAAAGTCGACTTTTCGACTTTTTGCATTTTATGAAAAGTCGACTTTTCGACTTTTTGCATTTAGTTAAAAGTCGATTTTTCGACTTTTTTCATTTAATTAAAAGTCGATTTTTCGACTTTTAATATTTTATAAATAGTCGACTTTTCGACTTTTAATATTTTATAAATAGTCGACTTTTCGACTTTTTCCGACTTATCGACTTCTTTCGACTATTTTCGACTTTTGACTTTTTTCGACTATTTTCAACTTTTTCCGACCAGAGTTAAAAATTTATAAAGTTGCCAGAAGCTTAAATTTATAATGTTGCCATTTAACATTATATTATTATTATTATTTATTATTAATAAAAAAATTTTATTTATATTTTTTCTATTTGTTGCAATTTTTTGAGTTTTTTCGACTTCTTTCTATTTTTAACTTTTTCCTACTTTTCGACTTTTTTCCACATTTTTTGACTTTTTCCGACTATTTTCGAATTTTTCGACTTCTTTCGACTTTTTTCGACTTTTTCCGACTTTTTCCGACTTTTTTCGACTTTTCGACTTTTTTGACTCTTTTCGACTTTTATTTACAAAGTCGACTTTTCGACTTTTTTCTTTGAGTTTTTTCGACTTCTTTCTATTTTCAACTTTTTCCGACTTTCCGACTTTTCGACTTTTTTCGACTATTTTCGACTTTTTCCGACTATTTTCGACTTTTTCCGATTTTTTTCGACTTTTTTCGACTTTTTTCGACTTTTTTTTGACTTTTTCCGACTTTTCGACTTTTTACGACTTTTTCCGACTTTTCGACTTTTTTCATAGACGATAGTCGAGTTATCGACTTTTTTGAACAAAATAGTCGACTTCGACTTTTCGATTTTTTTCGACAAAAAGTCGATTGTTCGATTATTCGAAAGTCGATTTATAGAAACCTAACTTAGAGTTGTCTTCTTCTTTTTTTTCACTAAACATTCATTGTTTTGTGATAACAAACAGTGACGTTTTCTTTTGTTTTGTATGGCAACACTGCAAAGTTTATTCATGTACTAAAAAGCATCAAAAGGCAGTTATAGATTAACTAATCTGATTTTTAAATGACATTTGATTGGCAACCTGCTCTAAAAGATTCTGATAATTTCACTTTAGTTTGTCTTTATGCTAAAAACTTTTTACTGCAAACGCCCATGACACAGGCAACGGAATTTTCCTCCTCCCTTGTCCTACAGTTAACCGTCTTCATAATATCACAAAAGTGTTTTGAAACCTTGTGAATATTCTTTAGCTACATCTCTCTCAATGGGAGTAAGAAATAAATTGACTTTGTGCCAGGAAAATATTAAGTCGATGGTATTCTTGCCTTGATTTTCAATTTCAATTTTCTTATTTTAAGTTCATTTGCTTTTAAAGTTTAAATTATAAACTGTTAATTGAATTAATACATATATGAACAAATAAAATACTTGAACCGTTTCAAAACGGTTTAAATCGTCGTCAAGGTCAGAAGTTTTTTACAAAAACCTTATAGTAGTTAACTGAGATATAAAATACTTATCAATTAATCTTAGACTATAAGTATTAGTTAAATGACTTGGAGTCGCAAAATAGATAGATAGATAGATAGATAGATAGATAGATAGATAGATAGATAGATAGATAGATAGATAGATAGATAGATAGATAGATAGATAGACAGATAGACAGATAGACAGATAGACAGATAGACAGATAGACAGATAGACAGATAGACAGATAGATAGATAGATAGATAGATAGATAGATAGATAGATAGATAGATAGATAGATAGATAGATAGATAGATAGATAGATAGATAGATAGATAGATAAGTAGTTAGTTATTCATTTAGTTTGTTAGTTATTCATTTAGTTAGTTAGTTATTCATTTAATTATTCACTTAGGGCAGGTTTTTCAAACCTAGTTTAATATATGTTATTCAGTAAACAATAACGTTACTTATTATCTTAGTTTAACTAAGTATTATTGGCCAGTTAAACTTATGTTATAAGTGAGAACACACAATCAACAAAAAACAATAAAATAATGAATTCGGAAGAAGAAAAACTATTTATTTTAAGTAAGTAAGGAGTGAGATCGAAAAATTCTTAACACACGTTTTTCATTACATTTTTCAAGTATTATTTTTTTTTTTTTTTTTTTTTTTTGATCAAGTTACCTTTGAAAAACATGTCAGTTATTATGTGTAATGTCAATTATATTATTTTTTTTGTTAATCTGATTAAAATGACTGACCAGAAAAAAGTGCGTACTGAAATTATTAAATATTTTCAACTAAACCCAACTTGGTCTTACAAAAAGTTGGCCAAGCATACAAAAGTCTGTCGTCAAACTGTTTCCAATGTTATTAAACAGTACCGGGAGAACTTGTCAGTTGATAGAAAACCTGGTTCAGGTAGAAGGAATGGTCCACATGATGTTCCTAAAGCCAAAAAAGTAGAACGCATTTCCAAAAGAGCTCCCAACACATCCGGTAGGAAAGCAGCTCGGTTAGCTCAGTGCTCGGACTATTTGGTACGAAAAGTTAAAGCTAATGCAGGTTTAAAAACATACAAGGCTCAAAAAGTTCCTGACAGGAACACTGCTAAAAATTTAGAGGCCAAAAACAGAGTACGGAAATTGAAGTCAAGTTTTATAAAAAAATATTTTTGCTGCATAATGGATGACGAAACGTATGTTCTGGCAGATTTTTCGCAACTTCCAGGTCAAAAGTTTTATGTTGCTGATGCTCGAGGGAATGTTGAAGAAAAGTTTAGGACCCAAAAGCAGACAAAATTTCCCAGAAAGTTCTTGGTATGGCAAGCAATATGCAGTTGCGGCAAAAGAAGCCAATCATTTGTTACAACGGGCTCTATAAATACCGAAATTTACATCAAGGAATGTTTACAAAAAAGGCTGCTTCTATTCATAAGACTTCTTAATGTGTCCACTTATTTTTGGCCTGACTTGGCATCCTGTCACTATGGTAAACAAGCCCTTGAGTGGTACAAAAACAATAATGTGGTATTTGTACCAAGAGAGGCAAATCCTCCAAACTGCCCGGAGCTAAGGCCAGTGGAGAGATATTGGGCTCTGGTTAAAAGAGAATTGAAGAGTACAAAAAAGGTGTCCAAAAGTGTGGTAGATTTTAAACGGAGATGGACTACATGTTCGAGCAAAGTGACAGAAAGCACTATAAAAACGTTAATGGAAGGGTTTCCGAAAAGGGTTCAAAATTTCATCACTAGTGATTAAAACTATAAAAATACTTTTTTTTGTAAATTGTAATAATAATTTGAATCAAATAAAAAAAAATAAAGCTGTAAGTTTAGTGGTTTCTTTTTTATAAACATATATGTATGTTAAGAATTTTTCGATCTCACTCCTTAGTAATTTTCTGATTTCTTTCATCGATATTTATATGTTTTCTAAAAATTTCCATTTTATAAAAATAATATTTGCAGAAAAACAGCTGTTCATTGTGTGAAAAGTTGGCAATACTAACAAAGTTAACTGATCTTAAATCCATAACTGAAAAATACAAGCATTGGTTAAAGTCTGCCCAAATTTGTTACGAATTTAATCTAACAGCAAGTTAAGCCTAGTTTAACTAAGTTGTAAGAAACCCGCCCTTAGTTTGTTAGTTAGTTAGTTAGTTAGTTAGTTACTTCGTTAGTTAGTTAGTTAGTTAGTTACTTAATTAGTTAGTTAGTAAGTAAGTAAGTTTTCTTATTTCATTAGATATTTCTTCAAAATTTTAAATTTCAATGTTAAAAATCAATACATTCCTTTAAACTTATGCTTTAGAGTGAATGTTAAAGACAATGTGACTTTATTATACACAATCTATGAGATATTTTTAACTTGGTCTGTTTTATTTTTTTGTATTTATTATTATTTAGTTTTATTTTTTTCTCCCCATTAGTTTACCACCATGAAGTGGGTAATTGACAAAATAATAATAATAATAATAAAAGAGTACATACATATGGTTGTATATTGTATAAAACTTACAACAAAACGGGCAAAACACTAGATCTTACAAATCAAGTTTTAAGCTCACCTTGCCGTTCGGTTAAATTAAATTGTGCATTACGTATTACTACTAAACAAGATCCAAAAACTACTTACTCACTCACTTACTTATATGAGCAATGTATATGGATATGTACATAAAGTTTTTTTTTTTTTTTGCATTTTTGAACTTTTTTATTAATAATATAGTAATGCAGGCAATAACCAACTTTATGCACAAAAAGTCTCGTATCTATGTTCATACATACTTTATGTCCCCACCACCATATGTGGGGTTTTTTAAAAGCCGGCAACTGCAACAGAAAAAAATACAAAAAAAAAAAGACGCACAGAGGCTTAAAAAAAAATCGCACAAAAATGTTGATGTATGATCGATCGAGTGAACGAGTGTATATTTTTTTTTATATTAACTTTATACATAACTTTAAAACACACCCAACTTTTTGTGAAAAAATATATATAAAATTTTTTAAAAGTACAAAAATGACTAGGAGGTTTTGGCTTTGGCGGCAAAAGTGTTTTTTTTTTAACAAAAAATATGAAAATGTTTTTTTTTTTTTTGAAAAATTGTAGTTAAAAGCTCAGCTAAACATGATCTGTTTAATAAATTCATTATACATTCCTGCAACGTTTTTTTTTATATATATAAATTTTCTACATGAATTTAACAATCTTTTTTTTTATAAAAATATTAATATTTTTATAAAAACATTTAAAAAAAACTGCCAACTTTTAAAATCACGCAATAACTAAGCAAACATACTTTGTTTTTATTTTATTTTTTTCTCTCTTTAAACTAACATTTTATTTTATGTTTGATATATGTTTGACATGATCAACGTCACGTTTACATTAATTTACCACAAATATTTTTATGATTTTTTTTTATTATTATTCATAATAAATGTAAACTTTTAAATAAAATTTAACAAATTATTAATATTCTTATTACGCGTTTACTACACCCTAAACTTAAATGCGTTAGTTATTCGAACTCGTGTTTCGAATCTATTTTTAAAACTAATTGGGTGATTTACTGCAAGTCATGTTTTAGACATGTGTTATTTAGTCAAGATATAATTTCATTTGTGAAAAAAAGTCTTTAAAAATACCCTTACAAAGCTTTCATTTTCAATTTACCTTCGACTGAAAAGTGGTTTCTAGTTTGGACATTAAGTCCATGGCCACTGTAACACACTCTAACATGTTATTTTGGTGTATTTTCCTTATATTGTTGCAATTTCGTGTATGTCAGCACTAGAATTCAGTTTAACCAGAACATATAAAGTATCTGGTATTATGGGTTTCAGGTTTAGGATCCTTTGGTATATATGTATGTACGTAGTGGTTGTGGTACAATATCCCAGGAAATTAATGTTAGTTAAATGACCAAAATTTATAAAGCTTTGGCATAAGTCTTTGGATGCTGTTGTCGTCTCATTATAGAAACTAAAGACTCATTTGACTAACAGGACTAAGTATGAGAATAACTCGAAACAGTTGGATTCCTTAACTAAGATTACACCCGATAGTAGTCTGCGCATTAAGTCAATGACCTTTATAGAATGTAACTGATGAAATTTCGGGAATAGGTAGATAGATAGATAGATAGATAGATAGATAGATAGATAGATAGATAGATAGATAGATAGATAGATAGATAGATAGATAGATAGATAGATAGATAGATAGATAGATAGATAGATAGATAGATAGATAGATAGATAGATAGATAGATAGATAGATAGATAGATAGATAGATAGATAGATAGATAGATAGATAGATAGATAGATAGATAGATAGATAGATAGATAGATAGATAGATAGATAGGTTGATAGATAGAAAGTCCGGCATTTAGCTAGTTAGTTAGGAAGTTAGCTAGAAGGTTAGTTAATTAGTTAGTTAACTAAGCAGTTAGTTGGTTGGTTAGTTAACTATGTGGTTAGTTATTTAGTTAGTTAGTTATTTAGTTAGTTAGTTAGTGAAATAGTTAGTTAGTTAGTTAGTTAGTTATTTATTAGTGGATTAGTTAGGTAGTTAGTTAGTAAGTTTGTAAGTTAGTAGGATAGTAAGTTAGTTATTTAGTTAGTGGGTTAGTTAGTTAGTTAGTTATTTTACTAGTTAGTTAGTTGGTTTGTTAATTACTTACTTTGTGAGTTAGTTAGTTTGCTTGTGAGTTAGGATGCCGTACATATGTGTGTAGATCAGATCTCTAAACATTTGACATTAGTCCCTATCGAGCTTCTTTAGCGGTTCTTTACCACGGGCTCTGGATAGATAACTACAACACTTCCTAATTACCTACCAACCGACCATTTGAGTTCCATTATTTCCATTGATATCTCACTAGGCTTAAGAGAAATGCACTCCGATCTATATTAACATGTAGATAGGCGATGCTAACACAACACCAGAGCCATCACAGCAAACGTAGCTGCGAGACCTTAAAAAGGTTGACTAATACGCTTAAGTAAGTCTCAGAAGGTTGGGATTACTTTAGCACGAATCGTTGACCTTAGTGGTTCAACTAGGCAGAAACATTGTGACGCTTCAAGTATAATCCTCTCTATTCACTTAACTATTTGATTGATCAGTCCTTGCCAAGCATAATCATTCAGTTTTACTCATGCTGCTCAAATCGGCACAATCAAGTTCCACAGTTCTCTTTTTTTAAGAAGTCCAATTGTCTTTAGTCCAATTATAATAGTGTTTTATAACAAATTTAATGCCCCTAAGATAACCAAAACACAATTAGACTTTTATTACTTTTGCCAACTTGCTAAAAAAAAGTATAGGGTGAGTTGGCAAATAAGTGGTGACATTTTTAAAATTTTATGTTTTTATTATTATTGTGACATGAAAAAGTTAAATAAATACAAAAACAAACAAATAAACTGTTTGTTATATAGTTATAACACAAAAAACCAAATACTATAAACAAATCTCAGTTAAAAAGCCATAGAAAAGATACTTATTAAGGAAATTCTTATGTACATATGTACGCAGAATGTTTATACTCGTTTTACATCAATAAAATGGAGAAAAACAAATAAGAAGTCAACACCACCAACTAGACCCATAAAACAAAACATAGATACAAACGATCGACAAACATTAAGACGACTTGCATACATTCTTAAACATCAGCATACTGATGACAATAGGTCTGTTACTGTATGCTGCTGTAGAGTTATAAATCATTAGGGTGGGGACTTGCTGGTCCTAGCAGGAAGCCAAACAAAGGATGATCTTAATTCTTTAGTTTTACATTAGAATTAAATTATTACAATTTATTATATCCTCTTTAAACTACTTGGGAACACTAAAGTGAAAATTGATTACCTAATAGATTACTTGGCGACAATTGATTCGATACCTAACCAAATTCTTACTTTTCAATAATTAAACATTCACAGACATTACCTTGAACTATTATTGGTTAATATACTTTGCATTGATTAAAGCCGTGATACACGGGTGTCAGATATTACAACATTTGTCAACAAAATGTCTAATAATCGTGTGAACTTGCAACGTTGGCAGAAAAAGTATTAGCGAAAATATTGCAAGACAAAATTTGTAAGTTGACAATATGACATTTTCTGCACATTTTACTGTCAACGTTGTAAAATCTAACAACCGTGTAGACATAGCATTACTTCTGCATAAAATTGTTTTACTAACTACTTTCTAAATTACTTAGAGACACTAAAGTGACTAGTCAAATGTCACTTTAATAGATTACTGGGGGACACATAAATGCCATAATAACAAAAATTCTAAAAGATTCTAAATACCTATTTATTTAATTTACAATAAAAATCGGATAAAAAAACGCAGCTAATATTTGTGTTGTGATGTAGCACAGCAGCAGTAGCAGCTATACTTGTTGCTATAAAAACACCCAACGACGACAGAAAGTCTAGCATGTTTTATATAGATTTTTTTCAGTTGCACACGATTAAAATAATATTTACTTAAATAAAATGAAAAAAATAAATAAACACTAACAATGACAATAACAACAACAACAACAAAACAACACAAACATGAAAAGAAATGTTATAAAACCCAGAGAAGCAGCAGCAACAGCAACAGCTACCGATTTAATACGATAGAGAAGCACACAATAGCACAATGTATATATATTTCGTAGAAAATTCACTGGCATGAGACAATTTGAAAAATACTGTTGTAAATTTAACTTTGATTTTGTTATTTACGACTGTTATCAGTTACACAAAAACAAACAAAAAATTCTTTGAAAAATAACGGTCGGCTATTGGCAAAAACAAAAAAACGAAACGAAAAAAGAAAACGTATTTCTTTTGAAAAATTCATATAAAGAGCGTGAGAAATTTTTCAAAACGGGGCCTATAGTAGTTGCCAATATTTAACATTTTAAAATTACGTTTTTTAAAGTTTCGAGTTTCGAATTCTTTGAGCAGTAGTTATGGAATATATCGGACACCTTTATAACACCACATATTGAACAATAACTGATCTACATTCTAGATTGTGCACTAACTTATAACCTATTTTACTATAGACTTTTTCATAAACCGATCTATGTTAATCTATATTTTTGACTCTAAACAAATGTAATGTGTTGATTATAGGTAATATTATTGATTATTGATCATAACTGATCTACAGGCTAGATCATTATAGTCTTTTTCTTTGCTATAGACTTATCTTTAATCTTGACAATAGACTGATCTACAGTATACAAAAGCACAAACTGATACATAGTCTGATCTATTTTAAACTATATTTTTGACTCTAAACTAATATAATGTCTTAACTATAGATTATACTTATTATACATCAATGACAGATCTATAGGCTAGATTATGTACTAACTTATAGTCTAATAGACTGATCTGCAGTATACAAAAGCACAAACTGAAACATAGTCATGGCTATATAGTCTCTAAAATAGTATTAATCATAGTAATCTTTGGACTATATAACGAAATATTTGATCTATCTTAATCTATAATAATCTGTAGATTATATTATTGATTTTTGATCAATTTGACTGATCTACAGGCACTAACTTCTAGTATTTTTCTTTGCTATAAACTGATCATTAATCTTGACAATAGACTGATCTACACAAAAGCACAAATTCAAAACATAGTCATGACCATATAGTCTTTAAAATAGTATTGATCATATAGTGATCTACAGATAAATAGTGATCTTTAAAATAGTATTGATCATATAGTGATCTACAGATATTCTTGAGTATACTATATAACAAAATACTCTTTGGGTATAGTCTGATCTATAGTCTACACTATTATTTTAGCTTTTGTCATAACTATAGATAGTTCTACTGCATGGACTGCTGACTGATCTATTGACAAATCTGGAATCTATACAATAGACAGAATCGTAACTGTAGATTGATCTATAGTCTTCACTATTAACTTATCGTTTGTATTGACTATAGTCATATCTATTCTATTGAAAGAAGACTGATCTCTGTATGTTTTGATTCTAAACTATTGACAGATCACGAATCTTCAAAATAGTCAAAATAATAAGAGTAGATTCAACTATAGCCTTTACTATTAACATATCGTTTGTGTAGACTATATATAGAAATATATTGACAGCAGACTGACCTATATTCTAAACTATTGATCTTTAGAACGTTCTTTATCCGTATTCTTAACCATATATTCATTGTCTTGACTATAACATCATCATAGAATGATCATTAGCCGTAACTTTAGATTGATGTAAAGCCTTCACTATTAACATATCGTTTATCTTGACTACAGACAGATCTATTAT
Organism: Lucilia cuprina; assembly: GCF_022045245.1. NCBI lineage: Eukaryota > Metazoa > Arthropoda > Insecta > Diptera > Calliphoridae > Lucilia > Lucilia cuprina. Next base: position 52,605,341 of record NC_060954.1, read on the forward strand.
AAGGACTGTAGACTGATTCGTAATACGAATTATTGACAAATCAGGAACATTTACAAAAATACATAATAGAATTTACTATTTACTGATCTATAGCATACCATATACTATTGATCTTTAATCGTAGACTTAACCATATACTGATTGTCTTGACTATATATTTTATCATAGAATTGTCTTTAACCGTAACTGCAAATTGAGTAGTCTTATAGTCTTCTCTCTATTAAATCATCGACTGCAGACTGATCTTTATTCTGAACTTAGAGTGATCTTTAAGCGTTCAGAATAATGATCTATTTGACTATACTATTGATCTTTAGCCGTATACTTAACTATATACTGATTGTCTTGACTATATACTTCATCATAGAATGATCTTGAGGCGTAAGTGCAATTAGAATGATCTTAACCGATAACTACAAATTGAACTATAGTTTTCACCATTAAACTCATCGACTGCAGAATGATCTTAACCTGTAACTGCAAATTGAACTATTTCCTTTACTATTAACTCATCGACTGCAGACTGATCTTTATTCAGAACTTTAGTAAAATCGTTTGAGCTTTTAGAAAATTTAAGAAATTTGCCTTATGACCAGATCTATTATCTAAACTACTTATATAGTCTTTCATAATTATTTGAAACTAGTAATTATAATAAAAATATAATTATTTATTATTAAAATGAAAATAAAACTTATTTTTGTTGTTTTTTTGCTTTTGTTGTTTGGCAGCCATAAAACCAACAATAAAAACTTTATTATGAATCATTATCACCAAATGGCAACAACAAATATCACGAGTAGTTTTTGGTTCTTGTTGAGAGAGATACCGCGATCGGTTGTATGTGTTTAAATTGTTTTTGTTGCTGTTGTTTTTGTTTTTGTTGTTGCTGTTGTTGTTTTCTCCTAGCTAGTTTGATTATAAAATTTTTAAATATATTAATTTAGTTCTAATTTTAATTTCAAACGAACGAGTTTAAAAATAATCGCGTGTTCTGATTGGTTTTTGCGTGTTTTATTTTGTTTATATTACACGCCCACTTTTGTTTTTACAGTTTTTCTTAATTGTTTAAAAAATATATATTTTTGTAAAATATATATTATTGTTTTATAATTAAAGAAATAAACAAAAAAAGAAAAGGTATGAGACATATTGTTTTTGTAGTTTAATTTAAAATGTATACAATTTAATTATAGTATTTATTTAGAAAAGATTTTTTAAATGACAATTTTTTTTAATTATATTTTACAAAACAATGATTATAGATTAATGATCTTTAACTTAAAAGTAATGTGAAAAGCTTCTTAAAAACTGTTATTTAATTGATCCTAATAAAATCAAGTGTTACTGTACTCTCTAATACATTCATATGAACATATACATTCTTTACTTTACACATATTACATATGTATGCAAATATGTATTTACCTCAAGTAAATGAGACATAGTCTTTGTGCTTTTTTTGTTACTTGTACCTTGAATTTTAAAGTTTAGATTTAACAACCACAGACTGCTTGGTTCCAGCTAACAAATCCATCAGCTACAAATAACAACTGCCACAAGTTGTATATGTTTGTATGTATATGTACATTTCTATATATTTATTAAGTCTGTGTTATAAGAAATACTCTCATGCAACTAAATTTCTTTGGCTATATCCATAATGGGCTGTATTAAAAGTTATTTCAATAAAATTTAACTTATCATGGGGTTTCGGAGAAGTTTAGGCAGAACAACTAAAAGAGTAAAATCTTCAAAATTTTTATGTATATCGACATTATTATGAATATCTGGATAATTTTCGCTATGAACTTCTTAACTTCTTATTAACTAGTCCATAGAATAGTCAATAGGCTATTCCATAGACTAGTCAATAGGCTATTCCATAGACTAGTCAATAGGCTAGTCCATAGACTAGTCAATAGGCTAGTCCATAGAATAGTCAATAGGCTAGTCCATAGACTAGTCAATAGGCTAGTCCATAGACTGGTCAATAGGCTAGTCCATAGACTATTCAATAGGCTAGTCCAAAGACTAGTCAATACGCTAGTCCATAGACTAGTCAATAGTCTAGTCCATAGACTAGTCAATAGGCTAGTCCATAGACTAGCCAATAGAATTTCCAATAGACTTGTCAACAGACTAGTCAATAGACTTTTTCAATAGACTTGTCAATAGCCCTGTCAATAGACTAGTCAATAGATTACTCCATTGACTAGTCAATAGATTACTCCATAGACTAGTCACTAGACTATTAAATGGACTAGTCAATAGACTTGCCCATAGACAAGTCAATATTTTATAGATTAGTCTATTAACTAGTTAATAGACTAGTCTATATACTTGGCAATAAACAAGTCATTAGACTTGTAAACAGGCTATTCAATAGACTTGTTAATAGACTAGTAAAGAGACTTGTCAACAGACTAGTCAATAAACTTTTCAATAGATTGACAATAGTCTTTTTCAATAGATTAGTCAATAGAATATTCAATAGACTAGCTCATAGACTAGGTAATAGGCTAGTCCTTAGACTAGTTAATAGGCTAGTCTATAGACTAGTCAATAGATTAGCCCATTGACTAGGCAATAGACTATTTAATGGACGAGCTAATAAACTTGTCCATAGACTAGTCAGTAGTTTATGTATTAGTCTATTAATTAGTCAATAGATTAATCCATAGACTAGTCATAGGATAGTCAATAGCATATTGTGTAGACTAGTTCATAGACTAGTTAATAGACTAGTCAATAGACAATTCCGTAAACAAGTCAATAGACAATGAATCAAATAATAGATTAGTCAAAAGTCTAGCAAATAGATTTCTTAGTAGAATATTACATAGACCTAACAACAATTGAGTTTGTAGTCTTTAGTCCAGTCCGAAGATTAGACAATAGGCTTGTTAAAAGACAAATCCGTAAACTTGTTTCGGACTTCACAATAGTCTATAGACTAAAACTAGTTAATTGGTACATTACGGGACCCCAATGATTGCTAGCACCGATTTCAATAGCTGTCGTACAAGTTTATATAATTTTTAGATAAATTTCATCCTTGGCCTCGTATTAAAACTCTTCAATCTTATTCACCAAGAAGAATATATTGTATAAGAATATAAATAGCAGTTAAAAGAAGAGAGGATTTAAAGGGCCCTATAAATTTTACAAATATAACACCAATTCCTAATCCTATTAGAAATCACTATTTAAAACATGGTGTTAAAGACTTTGCATTCTAAATCAACAGTTTTATATAAGTAATATATCCTTTTAAGATCCAGTTGAAACTACTATAACAAACACTGGAGAAGTACGATGTATATATAGCATATGAATGTAATTCATTATAGAGCCCAACTATACACCTAGATCATAACGTTCTTAACACAAATCGAGAGTTTGTCCAAGAATTTAAACACCTAAAAAGAGGCCCACTAACTGTTAAGGCCTTGATATTTTATACCTGCTATACCACAATAGCAATGTTATATATAGTATGTATAACAACGATTGTCTTATAAACAGCTACAACAACATTGCTACTACCAACAACCAGCAACATCGTCGTTAGTCACAACAATGGTGGCAAAAACGTAATGAAATAACAAAAACATGATGTTGGCTAAGTTAAAATAAAATTAAATAAAACCTGGCCTTATAAGCTGAAATTTGCAATGGAGGGGGCAATATACATATTAATTGAGTTTTTGCGTGGCAAAACTAATAAGAGTTTAAACACACAAGTTTTCAAATTAAAATATATGTATGTACACTTCTGCACCTAGGACCATACCTTAACAACTAAATACGGGTGGGTATGCCGACCAGCCAGTTAGGCATTCATTAACATGTACATAAGATACTTCATAGAAGAGTTTTTTTCTATAATCGGGAAATTCCCAAGTTTTGCGAAAAAGAAAATGTTTCTTAACAACAAAAACCGTTTATTTATATAGGAAGTACTAATAAGTGTAAGATTTCTAGTTCTTTAGGAAATACTGGGAAATGCAGAAAGGTAATGGGTAGATATGGTGGCGTTTAGAAATTGGAATCTATTTCTATGACTTGTTAAAATTTAAAATGTTAAATATGAAAATTTTTAGACTTTATTCTATTAAATCACGATATAAAAACTTAATTGCATAGAAATTTGACATTTTTCTAAAGGAGTTATTTTCAAAATGTATAGTTTTCTGTTGATCTAAAGTTGGCAACGCATGTTTTATAAACAAATTGCAATTTTCGAAACGTCAAAAAAAGTATTAATTTGCTTTCATAATTACAAAGAAATTAATTTTCTGAAAATGTCAGAAAAATGTTAACATTTTTTTCAGAAAATTATCAGTAAATATATATAATTAGTGCAATTTTTTTTTAAATAATTTATTAACAATTTATTATATTCACAAGTCGCTATAGAGTGGTTATAGTTAGATGTGTGTTTATAAGATTTCCTCCAGCAGTTTTGGGTGAATGCAACACTTTTTTAATTAAAATCTTTTTGCTTAAAGTAAAATTATATATTTCAACTGATTACTTGACACATCAATGGTAAACTATTAAAGAGTTAATTACCGTTAGGTTGCCATTTAAACAATGTAGCATATGGTTGAAATATATTTGTAGAATAAAAAGGTCATTGTCCTGCTATGGCCGTTTTAGTAAAAGAGATAAAAGTTTCTAAGCTATTTACAAATAAGACAATTCATTACCTTACACATCACAGGTAATCTAGAGCAGAGTAAAGTGTAACTAAAATTCTCCTAAGTTCCATTTTATAAAGTCTTTTGACTAGATCTTGAAGTAGCTACTTCAAAATTGACACACACATAAACCTTTTATTTACATTTATATACAAATAATTTCATTCATTACTTAACACATCACAGGTAATCTAGGTCGGAGTTAAATGTCTTTATATTCCTTTTTATATAAAAACTATTCGCTCTATACGATATTCTTTACCCAGACACCCAGAACTGTTGGTAGGTTACCTATTTAGGTGTTTGTTCGTTCGGTGATAGTTAGTGCGATCACATGCGGAAAGTGCTATTTCATCAACGTCATGATGCAATTAAAACACCAATTAATTTTATGCAAACGATCATGCCACATACATAGTAAATAATTGGATAGTTATTTTTAGTTAAACAAAAAAACATTTATACGTAAATGTTATATACCAGCCTACATTTAACAAACAGATCATACTATGTTGCCAGATTTTTTTTACACTTTTATGATTTGAAGAAAACTTTTACTCAGCTCACAAACTTTTGATTATATAACACAAAAAAGAACTAATAATGTCAAACTTATTCGCGTAAAGCGAAACTTTTAATCTTAATATTAACATTTATAGAAAGATTATTGTCAAAAAGTTTTTTTATGCGGGTTTTTAACTAATGATTAAAATCATTGATAAATATTGGTTTTTTACTATTTCCTACACTTTTTTAAGTTATAAATATTTTCACCAGTTTTTCCTTTTTTAAATCTAATATATTTGGCAACTTAGTCTTAACTATAGTTTAAGCAAAAAAAATGCTGGTTTATCTGTAGTTTTATGCTGTATGATTAAATTAACATTATACAGCAACAACTAGTATGAAAATCTAATTGAGAAGGAAGTAATATTATAGTGTAAAATAAAGTGTTTACCACCTGGCTGCATACAACAACAATAACTACATACATACAACCTATGAATATATACACAACCCAGCAAATATAAATGTCAAAATGTATTTTTTAGTTTTTGTTTACAAAATTATACTTCGCCGTGTTGCCATACAAAACAACAGAAAACCTCATTGGTTGTTATCAAAACAATGCATGGTTTATCAAAAAAGAAGAAGACAAGAAGAATGTATTATGAAAATTAATTAAAACTTAAATTTTATATTTTGAAGTCTTTATAATTTGTATTAATCAAGAATGGACGGATCTATACGAGGCATGGAAATATGATCTATATTCGAGACTATAGTCTGGTTTATGATAGACACTAAAGTCCCATAATCGACTGGTCTATTGTCAACACTATTGTCTTTTGTATGGTCTGATTATAATCTCGTCTATCTGTCAGGTCTTTAGTCAACACTATAGTTTGGTCTGTAGTCAAGAGTTTTTTTGTTTTTACTCAACAATATAGTTTGGTGTATAGTCAAGACTATAGTGAAGACTATAGTCTGGTCTATAGTGTAGACTATAGTCTGGTCTATAGTGTAGACTATAGTCTGGTCTATAGTGAAGACTATAGTCTAGTCTATAGTGAAGACTATAGTCTGGTCTATAGTGTAGACTTTAGTCTGGTCTATAATGAAGACTATAGTTTTTACTCAACAATATAGTTTGTTGTATAATCAAAACTATAGTCAAGACTATAGTGAAGTGGTCTATAGTGAAGACTATAGTCTAGTCTATAATGAAGACTATAGTCTGGTCTATAGTCAAGACCAAAGTCTTGTCTATAATGAAACTATAGTTTTTACTCAACAATATAGTTTATTGTATAGTCAAGACTATAGTCAAGACTATAGTGAAGACTATAGTCTGGTCTATAGTGTAGACTATAGTCTGGTCTATAGTCAAGACCAAAGTCTGGTCTATAATGAAGACTATAGTCTGGTCTATAGTGAAGACTATAGTCTAGTCTATAATGAAGACTATAGACTGGTCTATAGTCAAGACCAAAGTCTTGTCTATAATGAAGACTATAGTTTTTACTCAACAATATAGTTTGTTGTATAGTCAAGACTATAGTCTAGTCTATAGTGAAGACTATAGTCTGCTCTATAGTCAAGACCAAAGTCTGGTCTATAATGAAGACTATAGTCTGGTCTATAGTGAAGACTATAGTCTGGTCTATAATGAAGACTATAGTCTGGTCTATAGTCAAGACTATAGATTGGTTTAGTCAATAGTCAAGACTTTACTTTTGTTTATAGTCAAGACTACAGTTTGGTCTAACAGTCAAGACTATAGTTTGACTTATAGTCAAGACTATTTTCTGATCTTTAGTCAAAACTATAGTTTTGGCTTTAGTTAAGGCTATAGTCTACAGTTAAGGCTATAATTTGGTCATTATTCAAGACTATAGTTTGGTTTGTACTCAAGACGATAATCTAGTTAATAGTCAAGGCTATTGTTTAGTCTATAGTCAAGACTAAAGTCTAGTCAAGACTATAGTTTTATCTATAGCCAAGAACTATAGTTTGGTTTGTAGTTAAGACTATAGTTTGGTCTGTAATCAAGTTTGGTTTAGTTTGGTTTATAAGGAAGACAATAGTTTGGCTTTAAGTCAAGATTATAGTTTGGTTTATAGGCTAGACTATTGTTTAGTCTATAGTCAAGACTAAAGTCTGGCTAAGACTATAGTTTGGTCTATAGTCAAGACTATACTTTGGTCTATAATCAAGACTATAGTTACGTTTACAGTCCATACTATTGTTTAGTCGAAAGTCAAACTATAGTTTAGTCTATACTCAAGACTTTAGTATGAATTATAGTCAAGATTATAGTTTGGTTTATCTGTATGTTTGCTGGGTATCTAACTCTATAAACATGTTGGTATTAGATTATATGTTATTACTTTAAACAATTCTTTTTTTTTATTTAATGGTTAAAATTATGATAATGATGATGATCACGTTTTGAATTTAACTTTTTTGATTGGTAAACTTAACAACAGTACAATTTTATTCGCACGTTTTAAATTTGAAATATAATCCCGGTATTTTGATTAGAAATATATCTTTAAATGACCCTACAATAAACGATGTTTATTATTGATTTATATCTAGTAATTAGTTAAGTTAAATGTTTAATTAGAAAATAAAGTTTATAAACAATTCGAGGTTTCATAGAATTAAGATCGAAACCAGTAATTCTTTATCATATTCTAGGACACATTTCGAACACTGTATATCAAATAAATGGTCTTTAAAATATTTATTAACTATAGTCAATATATTATAAATAAGGAAATATCTAGCGAGCGAATTAATTGAAAAAAAAACTTAAAATATTTTTTTTTTCCCATTAAAATTTCTAAAAATAACAAAAATATATTTATCATTATTGCGTTTCCAAAATAATACTCAAAATGTTTATTAATATCATCATACATATAAACAAAAATAACTTCTATATTTAAATAAATGTTTTTTATATTAATATTAAAAAACATTTTCATTTATAGAAGAAATATAATAATAATTTATTAATAGTTTACAATTGACTCGTGTATAGATCATAAATTGAAACTAAATCAAAAGCATCATCAACACCATCGACACACAGACAAACAATTAACAACAATCGATCGATCGATCATTCATGATGTTTTAGTTTGTTGTTTTTTGTTTTTCATTTATTCTTAATGTTTAATTGTTCAAAAGAAGACATTTGCCGACAATCACATAAATTGGCAACTAATCAAGACAATAAATTCCAAACATACAATAAACAACATATAGAGACATTATCATTAGGATCATAATGACGATCTGTTGTATGTTTGTCATTATTATCATTGTATTTCAACAATAATCATTAATAATGGCCACACATACTCTACGCTCTCTAGATTATGTTTCAAGTTAATAATGTTATTAAATGATCATCATCATAATGCTAATGATGTTTGCAAAAAAATGTGTTTAAAGTTTTTTTTTGTTTTTTGTCTTAAATCAAAGAGAAGTGCCAAGTCCAATTTATTATTTATTGGAATTTTATTAAATTTTTTTTGTATGTGCATTCTTAGAATTCGGGATTTTATATTATTATTGAAACCACTCTTTTACCAATAACTTATCATACGTTTAAAATTTGTGTAATGACGTCATAATTTTACAGATGAATTTGAATAAAATAATGTCCTCTCAACACTAAAGTTAAATAATTTTAGCCAAAAAGTTGTTGTAGCTTCAAAATGTTAAACATATATTTTCTATTACTCATTGGAATTAATACCGCAATTAGTTGAAAAACAAATTTATTTGATATAAGATCAATATAATATAGAAATAGTACAGTCTATCGTTGAGACTATAGTAAGTCTAATGTCAAGGCTATAGTCTAGTTCGTAGCCATGATTAGTCTATATTCGAAATTGTAGCCTCCTCTATAATCGAGACATTAGAACTGAACTAGAACTGAACTAAAACTGAACTAGAACTGAACTAGAATTGAACTAGAACTAAACTAGGACTGAGCTAGAACTGAACTAGAACTGAACTTGAACTGAACTAGAACTGAACTAGAACTAAACTAGAACTGAACTAGAACTGAACTAGAGCTGAACTAGAACTGAACTAGAACTGAACTAGAACTGAACTAGAACTGAACTAGAACTGAACTAGAACTGAACTAGAACTGAACTAGAACTGAACTAGAACTGAACTAGAACTGAACTAGAACTGAACTAGAACTGAACTAGAACTGAACTAGAACTGAACTAGAACTGAACTAGAACTGAACTAGAACTGAACTAGAACTGAACTAGAACTGAACTAGATCTGAACTAGAACTGAACTAGAACTCAACTAGAACTGAACTAGAACTTAACTAGAACTGAACTAGAACTGAACTAGAACTGAACTAGAACTGAACTAGAACTGAACTAGAACTGAACTAGAACTCAAATAAAACTCAACTAGAACTGAATTAGAACTAAAATAGATTTGAACTAGAACAGAACTAGAACTGAACTAGAACTAGATCTGAACTGATCTAAAACTGAGCTAGATATAAACTAGAACTGAATTAGAACTAAAATAGATTTGAACTAGAAATTAACTATAAAAGAACTAGAACTGAACTAGAACTGAACTAAACTAGAACTAAACTAGAACTAAACTAGAACTAAACTAGAACTAAACTAGAACTAAACTAGAACTGAACTAGAACTGAACTAGACCTGAACTAGAACTGAACTAGAACTGAACTAGAACTGAACTAGAACTGAACTAGAACTGAACTAGAAC
>NC_060954.1:52615432-52617504 GCF_022045245.1 Lucilia cuprina
CAGTTCTAGTTCAGTTCTAGTTCAGTTCTAGTTCAGTTCTAGTTCAGTTCTAGTTCAGTTCTAGTTCAGTTCTAGTTCAGTTCTAGTTCAGTTCCAGTTCAGTTTTAATTCAGTTCTAGTTCAATTCTAGACCTCCAGTGCAGTCATTAAGTTTAATTTATTTAAAAACTCAGCTTCTTAAGATCTTTCTAAATTCCTTAGAGTTTTTTTTTTGTATTTCCCAACATGTGCAAATATTTCTAGATGTTGTAATGATTATTTATACTGACAATACTGTGGTTAAATAATTTCCAATATTATTAGATATTTTCTAAAACAATTGTTTGTGGTTTAGACACATAAATAACTAAGAACGCTCATTTACTAAAAGATTGTCATAATTCCAAATGTGTCATTAAACAAAATTTAAGAAAATTTACATTAATTTGCATACAACTCAAAAAATAAGCAGAACTCAATGAAAAAAATCTGAAAAATTTGAGTTATGACAGTTTTGAAACCAATGAATGCTATATTTATTAAACTATTTTATATACAGAAATTTCCACTTTAGATCCTGCTTGCAGTTTTATATAAGAAAAAAAATTCATGATATAGTTATACACATTTTTCAAATACTAATACTGAACGTTACAATTTTATTTTGTAATTGTAATTATAATACAACAACAATAACAACAAATGATACAATAATGCCATAATATTTGAATAGAAACATGTGTGATCATCAAGAGTATTAAATAAACGTCTCTCGTCTGTATTATTCATTTACTTTTAATCTATTAAAGTCACGAGATAATTTACAAAAAGAAAATAAGAAAAAAAAATATATAAAAAAGTACAAACTATGAATATGTATGTATGTGTTTTTACATACAATTAAATTGTGTAAGTTTGTAGTTGTAGTAGTAGTAATCGCAGCATTTAAAAAAACAAAAACTAGCGACATCATGTCTGCCATGAAAATATAATTTAACTATGAATGTAAAACAATGTATAATTATATTGATGTAGAGTAGTAGTAGAATAACAAGTTGAAAAGATTTTATGATCATTTTATGGACTAAATAACTTTTCAAGAAGGGAATGAATTCAGCAGGTGACTAAAAGTAAGAAGTTTTAAAAAAAAAAAAAAACATTTTCATTAGTTTTTTTTTTATATATATAATTGTTCATTCTATTTTACTAAATAAATTTTTATAAGAATCAAGAATGAAAAATTTCAAATGAAAACAGAAAATGCGCAAATTAATTAAAACACAAAAACAAAAAAAAAAAATATAAATAAAAAAATACATAAAAATCATTAGTAAACAAAGTTTGTATTTAAGGGGGCTTGTCTCCATCACACCACCGTATTAAGTGTTTTGAATATTTAAAGAATTTGTATTCGTAAATGATTTGCTGCAAAACACATGCACATTCTTTTTTTGCTACAATTTCGAATAAAATGTCGAAATTAATTAATTGCGCTTTACACTATTTAAGTTTTTATATATAAAATAATAATATTTTTAATTTGAAATATACATTTTAATTGGAAATATTAAAAATAAACTAAACAAATTCTAAATTATAGACTAGTATATATTATTAACTTTATAATGGTATATATAGCCTATTTTACTGACTTGAATATAGCGTAGGCTACAGTCTTGAATGACTATTATTTTGACTTAAGTGTCGACTATGGAATTGACTATAGCGTTGACTATAGTATTGTTTATAGTTTCGACCATAGTCTTGTTTGTAGCGTAGACGAAAGTCTTGACTAATGTCGATTATAGTATTGTGTATAATGCCGACTATAACGTCTACTATATAGCTGACTGTTGCGTAGACTATATTGTGTCATGTATAATCTTGACTACAGTGTCGTTTATAGTTTTGATAATAGTGTCGATTATAGACAAAGCAATATCTAGACTCTAGACTATTCAGTTGCAGTTTAGTTCTAGTTTAGATCTATTTTAGTTCTAGTTCAGTTCTAGTTCAGCTCTAGTTCAGTTCTAGTTCAGTTCTAGTTCAGTTCTAGTTCAGTTCTAGTTCAGTTCTAGTTCAGTTCTAGTTCA
>NC_060954.1:52617604-52626897 GCF_022045245.1 Lucilia cuprina
AGAACTGAACTAGAACTGAACTAGAACTGAACTAGAACTGAACTAGAACTGAGCTAGAACTGAAGTAGAACTGAACTAGAACTGAACTAGAACTGAACTAGAACTGAAATAGAACTGAACTAGAACTGAACTGGAACCGAAATAGAACTGAACTAGCACTGAAACAGAACTGGACTGAACTAGAACTGAACTAGAACTGTGACTGAACTAGAACTGAACTGGAACCGAAGTAGAACCGAAATAGAACTGAACTAGCACTGAAACAGAACTGAACTAGAACTGAACCAAAACTAGAACAGAACTGGAACTGAAATAGAACTGAACTATAACTGAACTAAAACTAGAATTGAACTAGAACTGAACTAGAACTGAACTAAAACTAGATTTGAACTAGAACTGAACTAGAACTGAACTAGAACTGAACTAGAACTGAACTAGAACTGAACTAGAACTGAACTAGAACTGAACTAGAACTGAACTAGAACTGAACTAGAACTGAACTAGAACTGAACTAGAACTGAACTAGAACTGAACTAGAACTGAACTAGAACTGAACTGGAACTGATCTAGAATTGAACTAGAACTGATCTAGAACTGAACTAAAACTAAAACTAAACTAGAACTGAACAAAAACTAGCACCAAAAACACAAAATATGTATTTCAAAAGCTATTTTAGTATATTGTAGGGCGTTTTCATTCTTCAGTTTTAAAGAGTTATGTCTCATGGTAGTATGTATTACCATTGATAAAGGTTGCCTGCCCACCAACATTTTCACACACATAAAAAAGATTCATTCATACTTTTATATATTTTCAAATCTATTTCAAAATAAGTATTCAATACCAACCTCATCCACACATAAATACATACATACATACATTATGTTTAACTATGATGTTGTGTGATGCTGTGTATACCATTGTGGTCTGAATTGCGGTTCCAATATCCAATTTCAATTGAGGCGGCATTAAAAACATGAATCTTAAATTGTGTTACTAATTGGCATCGAATTGCTAAATTTATTACTTTGTACTATTAGCTTTTGTTTTTGTTTTTATAAATATAAAATCTATATATAAAATAAAACTTCTTTCCACACAGTATTGCATTGAATTATAAATAATTTTTTTATGAATGAAATGTTTGAATATGGATTTATGAATATTTTTTAATACGCATGCATATTCCCTGAGTTGTTCTATAAGCCGGCCGGTTGATTGGTTTTCTAAAGCAATTAATATATATCTGTAACCAAAAAAGAAACTTAAATTTTCTATAAATTTAAAAGGTTAAATTTATAGAAAATTTAAGTTTCTTCTTTAAGTTTTCTTCTGTCGGCAAAAAAAAAAACAATTTAATAGTTTTCAAAATTAATTTTCAACTCATATTTCTTGTTATATTTAAATCCCATTATTTTAAGTGTTGATAGCACTAATAAAAATTTTTATTTTAAACACATTAAAAACCAAAATTGTTTAAACATAAATATTCTTTTTTTTAAAAAAAAAAGCCCAACATTGATTTTGCTAAAATTTAAAACATCTGCAACATACTACCAACAAAAAATAAACCAGTCTAGTTTACAACACAAACAAGTTCATTACGAGAACTTACCGAAAAAAATCTCTAGACTGTAAACTCATACAACGATACAAATGTATCGCATTTACTATATATTCATGTATAAATATAGAATAATGTATTTATAGAATATATAATGTGATGATGTTGATAACATCGTCTGGCGGTTGGATCAATGACAAGGTGTGCAAGCACACGCAAAATTAACTTTGGCGGTCCGTTTTTTTTTTTTTTTTTTGCTACGGAGGATAGACTACAACAGACAAGAGATCAGAAGGCAAAAAAAATAAAAAGATCCCTTTTACATAAAAATAAATTGTCCGCTTGTTGTTACAACAAAATAACAATTAACTATTTATAGACTGAATGAATGAAATAAAAAAAAAAATAATCGTAATATTTTTAGAAGAACGTCTGTTAAAAAAATGAACTCATACATAAATATTTTAAACATAAAAACAGTTATGGCAATAATAAGAGCAAATTTTATTTGTGGTGATTAAAGGAAGTTCTAATTCAAGGAAGTTCTGTTCAGTTCTAGTTCAGTTTTAGTTCAGTTCTAGTTCTAGTTCAGTTCTGTTCTAGTTCAGTTCTAGTTCAGTTCTAGTTCTAGTTCAGTTCTAGTTCTAGTTCAGTTCTAGTTCTAGTTCAGTTCTAGTTCAGTTCTAGTTCAGTTCTAGTTCAGTTCTAGTTCAGTTCTAGTTCAGTTCTAGTTCAGTTCTAGTTCAGTTCTAGTTCAGTTCTAGTTCAGTTCTTGTTCAGTTCTTGTTCAGTTCTAATTCAGTTCTAGTTCAGTTCTAGTTCGGTTCTAGTTCAGTTCTAGATCAGTTCTAGTTCAGTTCTAGTTCAATTCTAGTTCAGTTCTAGATCAGTTCTAGTTCAGTTCTAGTTCAGTTCTAGTTCAGTTCTTGTTCAGTTCTTGTTCAGTTCTAGTTCAGTTCTAGTTCAGTTCTAGTTCAGTTCTAGTTCAGTTCTAGTTCAGTTCTAGTTTAGTTCTAGTTCAGTTCTAGTTTAGTTCTAGTTCAGTACTAGTTCAGTTCTAGTTTACTTCTAGTTCAGTTCTAGTTCAGTTCAAGTCCACTTCTAGTTCATTTCATGTCCACTTGAAGTTTAGTTCAAGTTCACTTTTGGTTCATTTCAAGTTTAGTTCTAGTTCAGTTAAAGTTCATTTCAAGTTCATTTCCAGTTTAGTTCTATTTCAGTTCTTTCCATCTCTCGTACGTTCTGTTTTAAAATTACAGTTTCATTGCTACATTTACAATTCTTCATGTATTCTCCATAATCTTTTAAAAACATCTAAAAGCTTTTTATTTTAAAACATTAAATTATGTTTAAACTAATTTATTTTATTTAACAACTTCTATAAATTAACTTAATAAAATTATATCCCCCTCTTTTTCTTTCGGCTTTATTTACAGATGTGTTCCCGCAACATTAAGATCTCGGTAGTGCTGTTTCTTGTCTTGATTCCACTATTCACAGCTTTGCCCCATAATCATAATTTATCGAAAAGAAGTAATTTCTTCGATTTAGAGTGCAAGGGTATCTTTAACAAAACCATGTTCTTCCGCTTGGATCGTATATGTGAAGACTGTTATCAATTGTTCCGCGAAACAAGTATACATCGATTGTGCAAGTAAGTTTTCATTTCGCTGCCACATTTTTTTATATATATTTTTCTGAAAATTTTACGTAGTATTTCAATTCAATTAACATTTTAGTAGGTCACTGACCTAGTAAAACTCACGTTTTGCTATTAAAATTTAATTAATCATACGTTATAAATAAAATAATTTATCGTATCGCGTCCATTTGTCTTTCATTATTTAGCACTATTTTATTTTCATTTTAATTGTTTGTTATTTGTGTTTGTATTTTAGGGAAATTGAAAATGTCTGGTTTTCAGTGTTAAGTTTAGGAGAATGTTTTCTTAGAAATAAGAAAATTCCGAGGGATGGGCTAATAAGTGTTTTTTTGAATAATTTATTTTGTTTTTATAAAAAGCTGTATAAATGAATCCTCCATTATTTAAAGCTTTGATCGCTTAACAGCCGTATTGATCTAAAGCTTTATTTACTGAAACTTTTCCTTTTTAAATTCTTTTCAATTACTTTTATAACATCCCTCGTATTTATTTAAGAAAACTGGCACATCTTTCCGGTTGCTTATGTTACTTAGATTTATTTTCGGAAAATTTTTCTTTTTTCTTAATTATTTTTACTTTTTTTTTAAACAAACACAAAAACTAAATGTAATACTGTAGTTCAAGGTATTAAATAAAACATTCTAGATTTATATATATTATTGAGTAATTATTTATTTATTTATTGCACAAAATAATGGAAAATTTCTATACTTTTTATAACCATGACACACAAATTTATAAAAAAACATTAGAAAAAATTATATATAATTTTCAATTAATAAAACACTTTCTTTTACTTAAACTATTTAATAATTTTACTTTATTACCTTTTAAACTAAAATAATACCAATTTTCTGATTTCTTTCCATATAATTCGTGAGAATTTTTTCCCAAAACCCAAAAAAAAGAACACATACCATTTATAATTTAGTTTATTTTTTTTATGATTTATTTTAAAAAATTTGCTAAAACAAGCGCCTGTTAAAACACAATAGCTTTTTGTTTAAAAACTAATTTTTCAATAAATTTTTTTGTTTATAAATAATTTATACCAATTAAACTACAATTAACACACAGTGTTCTTTTTGGAATGCTATTGAAAATTGTTAGTTTTTTTCTTAATTTTTGTTTATTTTTATTTTATAAATATTTAATAATTTTGTCCACATGTCGGTTTTATGTAGATTAGGAATTTTGATGTTATGTACGTGTTAAGTAATTAATTTTAGCTGAATGTTAAGTGAAAATCGAAATTTTATTAGTTTTCAAATGAAAATACATTGATTCAATGTACTTGTCCGTAGAGTAACTAATAGACTAGTCCATAGAGAACTATATAAACTATGTATATGATAAGACCTTAATCTAGTAATGGCATAATCCATTGACTAGTCTTTAATATAGTCAATAGACTAGGAGAGTTGATTGACTAGACCATGGACTAGTTCAGTTCTATAACTAAACTAGAACTAAACTAGAACTGAACTAGAACGGAACTAGAACTGAACTAAAACTAACTAGTACTGAACTAGAACTGAACTAGAACTGAACTAGAACTGAACTAGAACTGAACTAGAACAGAACTAGAACTGAACTAGAACTGAACTAGAACTGAACTAGAACTGAACTAGAACTGAACTAGAACTGAACTAGAACTGAACTAGAACTGAACTAGAGCTGAACTAGAACTTAACTTGAACTGAACTAGATCTGAACTAAAACTAAAATAGAGCTGAACTAGAACTTAAAACAAAGCTGAAACTTTATATCAATATTTAAGTTAGATAATAATTTATTTATTGTAGTTATTGTATTTAAATTTCTTTATAATTATGTTTTGTTTATGTTAACCTTTTCTTAAATATTTCTTTTTCCCTTGAACAAATTAAAAAAAATGCAAATTAATTAAATTCAAAAATAAACAGGCAAAAATGTTTTACTCATGAAACCTTTGGCAGTTGTCTTAAGGTTTTATTAATACCCGATGAAGAAGTAACACAACTTCAATATTTTCTTAAAGTTATCAACGGATCTCCATTATCTTCTCTAGATTTTGCAGCATTAGTTTAAGATTTAGTAAAAATATATATAATTGAATATTGTAATTTAATGAAATATTTATGTTATTATATTATATATATATATATAAAGAAAAGTTGTTGGTTGATGGTTATAAATAATTATTTTGTTTTTTTAATAGTAAAAATTTTATTTTTTTTTTAATTTTTATAATTTATTATTATTTTGTTTCTGTTTTTTTAAGGAAAAACTGTTTTGATTCTAAGTGGTTTGGTGAATGTTTAAAAGTTTTATTAATACCCCCCGAGGAAGTTTCAAAATTGCAACATTTCATTAAAGTTATAAACGGTTCACCCATCCCCTCATTCAATATGACGCCGGTTACAACATAATAAATATTTTTATTTTTTTTTTTTAATTTAAATTTTAATTATTATTATTATTTTATTTTTATATTTATATATAAACATTTTGTCTTAAATTGAGCTTAAGTTTTTTTTTGTTTGTTTTTGTTTTAATCAAACGAAAGTGAAAAAAAAGAAGTTTATATTGTACTTATTTATTTTATTTTTATATATTTGTATTAATTTTTTTTATTATTTATTAAAAAAAAAACAACAACAAACAAAACCAACCTAATTAAAAAAAGTAAAATTATATAAAAAAAATATTTTATTTATTTTTAAGTTTAATTTAAAAGAAAATTTTTTTTTAAATAATATTGTTATAGTTTTTTTAATTTAAAAAATTTGCACAGCAAGTTTTTAAAAAAAAAGAAAATATTTACTTTAAATTAAAATTAGTTTTGTTTTTAAAGAAAAATCTCCAATTTTGTTTTAGTTTAATATATAATAATTATTTTTGTTTTTAGCTAAAAACAAAAAAAAAAAGGTATTTTTTAAAGTTTTGGTTTAATTTGTAGTTTTTTTTCTCTTAAAGTTTTTTTATGGAATTTTTATGGAAGAAATTTAAACATTTTAAATGTTTTGATAATTTTTTTCATGCTTTCTTCTTTAAAACAAATAAAACTGTTATCCAATTGTAAATTATTTAATTTATATATTTAAAAAAATAAATAAATAATAAAATATAAATTATATTTAAACAAATGAAATTATTACATTTTAAACTTTAACTATTACTATTACTAATTAAAAATTTGCTGGCAAATATATTAATGTATTAATTTACAACAAAACAAAGTAAAAAAATATATATTTAAAACAAAATATTACAAAAAAAAAAAAAAAAAAAAAACTAAAAAAAAATGAAAAGAAATGAAAACTAATGAAAAATATTGTGATAGAACACGTTAAAAACACTCCTTTATTTACTATTACTATATAAAAAAGAAAAAACATTTATATATGTATACAAAAACAAAAAAAAAAACATATATATACATACAAACATATGTGGAAAACAAAATAAAAGAAAAACCTAAAAAAAAAATTGAAAAAAAAATATAATCATTGTAAAATCGTATATTATGTATTTATATTCATTATATATTCTACCAAAACTCTGTAAATGAGGAACAAAAAAAAAAAGTTTTAAAATATCAACGGCAGCTTTTTTTGTTTGTAATTCTAAAGTCAGCAGACTGTGGAAACTTCTTTTTTTTAACAAAAAAAAAAAACAAAATATTACACATGTGCAATGTTGCTTGTTCATCAACGTCATCCAGCTACTCCACTACTTCTAGAGATTATAAACAGAGGGATTATTATATGATGAAACTTATATTTGATAAAAATATATAATTTGTTTTATTTTATTCGGTACGTTTTTATTTTATTTTATTTTTCTTTTTTTTTTCAAAAACCCAACTTTTTGTTTATTTGGGTTTCTTTTAATTTTTAAGCATTTTTTTGAAAGTTTTTGTTGGGATTTCATGTTTTACATATGTATCTTAATATTTTAGTTAAATTTTTGTAAATTTGTTTTCTTTTTTTGTCTTCTTTTTTTCAACAGTTTTCAAAAACTTTTTTGAATGAAAACTATTTTTTATAACATTTTCCTAAAAACCTTTTTATGTCAACTAAACTTTATTAAACTTTTAGCACTATATTAATTAAGAAATAATAAGCTTATTAAAAGCTTAATTGAATTGATCTAATAATCTTTAAAATAAGATTAACGTGGTAGTTCACTAAACGCGAACTGTCTAGTAGAATCGAAAAGACTTCAGTTTTAAACCAATCTCTAAAGATCTCTAGTACATAGTCTAAAAACTACTAAACATACTAGTTCACAGATTAGTCAATAGATTTGCCTAGAGTATAGTTAACATATTAGTCTATAGACTAATCCTCATACTATTCCAAAGACTAGTAAACGGACTCGTTCATAATCTACACAATACACTTGTCATTTGACTAGTAAAAACTCTACTCAATAGACCAGTTTTTAGCTAGACTAGTTAATAATGCAATCAATAGGCTAGTTCATAGACTAATACATAGATTAGACTATAGACTATTCAATAGACTACACCATAGTGTAGTTCACAGGTTAACCAAAAATCTAGCCTAAGAACAAGTTTTGTATAGAATAGTTTATAGACAAATCTAAAAACTTGACAATAGACCAGTCAGTAGACTAGTCTAGACTAGCACATAGACTATTTAAAAGCCCATACTAGTTAGCCAATAGACTAGTTAACAGACAAGTTTCGTTCCCACGATAATTGAATCTCCTCTCCGAAACGATCCGATTCTCAATCGGCCAAAGATTATCAACTCAGCAACAGCTGTATCAACTGGAATTTTTTCCCCAATATCAATAAATTACATAATAGAAACGAGACCAGTTAATAGACTTGTCCATAAACTAGTAAAAAGACAAGTTATAAAATAGACTTGTTTATAAACTAGTTCATAGACTAATTCATAGACTAGTCTATAGTTTAAACTGCGGTTTATTCTCGCACAGAAAAGACCTTATTCACGGTGGTATTTTTAACTATTTCTAGCCTTTCATAGACTATTTTATAGATTAAACTATAGACTATATAACCAGTCCTCATCTAATCTATACACTAGTTCATAGGCTAGTCCATAGACTATTCAAAAGAATTAATATACAAGTTAATATACAAGTATATTTACAAGTTTACAATTTACAATAGACTAATCTATAAACTATTATACAGAGTAGTCAAACGCATAGTAAATTGACCAGTCAATAGTTTTTCAATAAATTAGAACAAATTCGAATAGTCCATAGACTAGATAACAGATTAGTATATAATGTACAAATTACTCCATAAAGAAAACTATATAATCTATTCAAAAGAGTAGGCTAAAGATTATCTTGGCAATAGTTTTGCTATTCGATTTGCAAAACTCTAGTCAATAGAATTGTCAAAATTAGTCCTTAGACTGGTCTATAGTATACGTTTTCTTCGATCTGTGCTAAATCTGACAAGTTATTAAATCAGTAATAGACTAGTCCATATTCCACTATTCAACAGACTAGTCAAACGATTAGTAATTAGATCAGTCAATAAACTAGTGCATGAAGTAGTCTTTCAATAATTTTGAACAAATGTAATGTTTTCTATACGAAAGAACCAACAGACCAAAAGTGTGAGTCTTTGTAGACTGAACCTAAACCTAACTAGATCAGATCACATTACAAATTAAAATTTGAACAAACTACATACATATGAAAGTGATTTTCGATATTTGTTCCCCTTTATTTCGGGAAAATTTTATGATATCTCGAAACCCTTACGTGCGGAGAAATTCTAAATTCAGATTTGTAGTCAGCACAGCGTTTTCTTTTGAACTTTAATAACTTTCAATTTAGGACACTTTTGAAGTAATTGGTTGATATGTTGCATATGTACCAAAAACACCCATGCCATTATTTGTACATATCATTAAATTAATCAATTTTGATTTTTTTGGAATATAAAAGGATTCTTTTCAATATTCCTGATTATAACTTTAAGGGCTTCTCTATATTCAATGTTTGATTGGGAGTACAATAAAATGAGAGAAACCTTTGTACTTCTTTTTTTTTTTTTTTTTTTGGGTTTT
>NC_060954.1:52626997-52640552 GCF_022045245.1 Lucilia cuprina
CGCAAAACTGTCGAAAGCCAGGCAACAAACACAAGCCTGAACGCGTTTAAGAAATAATCACGATGACGCGAGAGTTGTTCCCCAACTCAGACCTGAATTGCGACTGACCTTTGTACTTCATAATTGTTTGTTTTTTTTTAAGAAAAAGGAAGCCAAAACAAACAATAGCCAATCAGCTGATACTTAGAGAAATATATAGCATTGTCTAAACCTATAACAAAAAGTAAAAGTTTTCCAAAATTTGCAAATTTTTATAAAAAAAACATGATTTAAAGTTAATTTCCCAAAAAAAATCACTTAAAATTCGAAAGAAAGGGAAAAATTAACTTTTTTCCCGTTTCAATCGAATGTTGTTTTACAAAGTCATTGTTTGCAAAAAAAAAAAAAACAGCTGTTCATTGTTTATGTATGAATTATTATTATGTATGAAAAGTTGGCAATACTAACAAAGTTAACAGAGATTAAATCTAAAACTGAAAAACCCAATTATCGGTTAAAGTCCGCCTAAATTTGTTCCGAGTTTATTCTAACAGCAAGTTAAGCCTAATTTAACTGAGGAGTTAAAAACCCGGCCTAAGAGTGTCATTAAGATAATGTGTTTTATTTTTGACATTCAAATATCGTATTTTAACTGCTTCTTAAACTAAGATTATATGTAGTTCAGAGTTGCCAAAAATGAAGAACATACCTCCATTGACACGCTAATGTAAAATTTATATGTTTTTCACCCGAATTTGAAGCATTTCGAGTTACTAGTTCTAATGAAAATACTTTAGCCTGTGCCAACTCGAAAATCTAATGTAATTGAATAGTTATGGGACCAGATTCGAATTTCTTTTGAATTCTGTCTGGGAGTCTCTGGGTTTTTTGTGTAATGGTCATTTTAAACAATTTATTTATTTTGAATTTGAGAAACTTATGAAATTTTCAAAAAATTTTATTTATTTTAAAACATTTTTTGTAAAATTTTTGAAATATTTTGATATTGAAAAAAAAGAACAACAAAACTTGTAAATATTTTTTATAATAAGAAGTTTTTTGTAATTTTAACAACAAAAACTAAGGGGTTTATTTTGTAAATCCCTTCCCCTCACTTTATTTTTCATATAAATTGTTTTTGTATTTTGAAAAATTTGTATGCTGAAGTGTTTTAGGAAATAAGGGGCTAAGCTTTTTTGAAAAACCCCCAAATTTTTTTTGTTTTATTTTTGAATTTTTGAAAAAAAAAACTTAACTGATATAAAGCATTTTAATAAAAAAAGCTGAAATTTTGGGAACTTTTTTTTTTTTGAAAAACCCACAAAAGAAATTTAAAAAAAAATTACATTTCTTGGAAAATACTAATAATTTGTTTTGTGTTTTCTTTTCTCTCTTTAACAACAACAACAACATTATAGACAAGATTGCTTTGGTTCACCATTCTTCAATGCCTGCATAGAGGCGTTACAATTGCATGAGGAAATGGATAAATACAATGAATGGCGTGATACCTTGGGCAAAAAGTAAATGATCAACAAAAACTCTTACAAAAACGATCTTATAACTCCTAATAAACTAACGCTTACTCATCCCTGCAAATAACAACAAAAAAATTCTGCAATATTCCAGAAACAATGGTTTAACAGAAAATTCTATTGAAAAAAAAAATTCAAAAAAAAAGTATTATAATTTCTTTTTATTAAAATATTATTTCAATTTGAATTATATTAAAGGGAATAGGTACCTAAAAAATTATTTGTTTAAGAAAAAAAATTAAAAAAATATATTTCATGTATTTGGCAAAAAAGAAAACATAAAATTAATAAATATATTTGCATATACGTATAATAAATAAAAAGAAAACCTTAAATAAAATATTTAATAATATCTTTGTAAACATAAACATATATGTAAGTATAATCCAAAAAAAAAACGCCTAAACTTTGTACAGCTTTCTTTTATTTTTATTTTTTAAAAAATAAAACTATAGAAAACTTACTCAAACATTCAATTTACTACAAGTATTTCGAAATTTTGTCTGATGTAAATAAGTTTAACATTTATGATTATTATATATACCAATATATTTTATTTACTTTTATGTATAAATTAAAATTTTTATATATAAGTTAATTCTTTTTTTATATATATAATTTTTCTAATTATACATTTATATATTTATATATTATTTTAAGTTTTACTAATTATTTTTTATTATTATTTTTTTTAATATTTGGCAAAGATTTATTTTGTGTATTAATAAATACACATTGCAACAAATGTTTGTCTTAATATAAATGTAATAATATATATATATAATTTTTTTAATGTATTGTTTAATTTGAAACATCTTTGGATCTAGTCGTAAAATAAAGATTGTATATTTCAATGAAAATAATATTGTAATGTGTTTCTCTTTATTTATTTGTGGAGTAATTGAAGGATTATACTGACCTATAAAGTCATAACCTAGGCACTAAAGTATACATTTTTAAAGATATATTGAATCTGTATTCAAATTAGTAAAAATATTGCTACAAAGTAATAATTAACTAATCCCAGCAAAAAAAGTGTGGAAAAAGATGTAGTATTTTCATCAGAACTAGTAAACCGAAGTGCTTCAAATTCGGATGAAAAACCTATGAATTTTACATTGGTAACTCTGAACTACATCTAATCTTAGTCGACTTTTCAACTTTTTGCACTTTATGAAGAGTCGACTTTTCGACTTTTTGCATTTTATGAAAAGTCGACTTTTCGATTTCGACTTTTTGCATTCAGTTAAAAGTCGATTTTTCGACTTTTTTTATTTAATTAAAAGTCGATTTTTCGACTTTGACTTTTTCGACAAAAAGTCGATTGTTCGATTATTCGAAAGTCGATTTATAAAACCCTAATAAGAAATTTGATGAAAACTTGAAATTTCATCAAACTTAGAACATCTTAGAGTGAAGCTGACCATTTAATTACAACCCCTAGACTTTGGAATTACATCTGCAAAATAGTGTTTCCTAGCAGGGACGACTAGATTGGTTCTGAAGTATAGTTTAAGAGATTTTCATTCTTTACGAACAGATTTAAAAAGGAATTAGGTACAGCAGATGAAGTTCATCTGATAAACAGCAGATTCTTCAAAGAACAAGGAGCGTTTTAGGTGAACTTTTTGGAGGAGTAAACTATTTGTGTGTGTGTGTGTGGAAAAAGATGTAGTATTTTCATTACAACTAGTAAACCGATGTGCTTCAAATTCGGGTAAAAAACCTATGAATTTTACGTTAGCGTGTCATTGAAGGAATGTTGTTCATATTTGGCAACTCTCAACTACATCTAATCTTAGTTTTAGAAGCAGTAAAAATCCGATATTTGAATGTCAAAAATAAAACACATTCTTTTTTTAAAGGCACGCTTGTGTTAATGTCACTGGTTTTCACCAAATCTTGATGTACTTCAAATATGTTATTTGTAATGACTTTTCTACATCTATTTTCTCACTTTTAACTGAGTTTTTGTTTCGTAAAGAAATAGTTGGTTTATAAAAGTGAATAATATGTAATCGCATATTTAGATGTGATTAAAATATAGTTTGTAAATAATGACATCAGTTATTTTTTGCTGGGTTATAACGAATCCTCGCATAAAACAAAACTTCAATTATATGGCCAATATGTGTTTTCATTTGAATGCCTTCATTTTGTAGCAATATTATATGTCTCAGTTTGTTAATTTTAATCATAAGAATTCTTTTTGAATTGTTTAAAAATCTCTTCTTGTATTTGTCGCATGATCTTTTTGCCGTAAAAACAATACAATATTAAGTTGATATCTTAAAGAAGGATGAAGATAAAACAGAGGTTAAATCGAAATTTTCGATTCGAAATAAACACTTCGCTATATTTTCTATATATAACGGTTACAACGGTCTGGCAAGATCTTAGATTGTGGCGGCCTCTATCTGTCAATTGACATAAATCTACCACAGTTCATTAAAAAACAAAAATGCTGTGTTTAACAAATAATTCATGTTTGGCAACTCTCTTACACAGAGACGACATCTAGTTGTCAATTACTGCCAACAAGAAACTGTCATATTTCATTAAAAACAAACTACAGCACAACAATAAAATTTGACATATATAGAAATTAAATCTAATAAAGAAAAAAATGAGTTTGATTTTAATTTAAAGAAATTTTATTAAAAATTTGAAAAAAATATACAGAAAAATGTCACAATTTAATGCAGACGATAGTGATTGTATCATAGAAGAACGTAATATAACATGTATAACCATAGACGATTCCCAGGAGATTGCATGTCTAAGTGAGAGTGGTGAAGATGAAGAATTGCCACCGCCGCCACCTGCTCTGGACCAAGAGATGGAAGAAGGTGAAGTGAGTGATGATGAAAAGGATAATATGCAAAAAGAAACTATTTGCGAGTTAAAGTTTCCGAAGAAAAGTCTATATGAAGAATATGGCAAGCTTATAATAGACACAATAAAAGAAGGATTAAGTGCTAAAATGCCGGGAAAATGTATCGAAATAACGCAACAAGTAATTGAAGAATGTATAACGTTGATGGTGCAAAAAGTGGTGGCCAAAAATGTAGAAGATATACCCATGCCGCCCTCCTTAAAAGTAGACACGAACCGAGAAAATCGCGGTGAAGCCTTTGAAAAAGAACTCTCTCCGGATTTAAGTGGTATAAGTGAGCTATTTACTATTGATACAGCACCGGCACCTAAAATTGACAGTGTTAAAGTACCTTCCTATAAAAGAGCTATCAAAGATGCCCTCTTGGATGGTGAGGCGGCAGCACGTAAAAAACAAAAAGAAGAAGAGGAAGTATTCAAAACAAAAAAGACAAATTCTTGTTTCAATTGTGGCGATACTGGTCACAGCATTAGGGATTGCACCAAGCCACATAATGCCAAACGCATTAAGAATGCTAAGAGAGCCTGTTTTAAAGTGGAACGTTATCATGTTGATATTGAACAAAGATTTGCCCATCTTAAGCCAGGTTGTATAAGTGATAAATTGCGTGAAGCTTTGGGTTTAAGAAGAGGCGAATTGCCATTTTTCTTCTATCGCATGCGTGTTTTGGGTTATCCACCTGGTTGGCTGGAAGAAGCTAAAGTGGAACATTCCGGTATAAATCTATTTAATTCGGATGTAAGTTAAATTTCGTTGATTTATTTCTGTAGTATTTTCATGATAGTTTTATTTTCTTTGCTTAGGGCACCAAAATTTTACATTCAGACGAAGATGAAGGTGAAGTGGATGCCGTTAATCATAAATATAATATATCAAAAATTTATGATTTTCCTGGTTTTAATCAAGATCCCGGTGAAAACTTTTTCGATGTAAGTTTTTTTATTTCAATGAATTTAATCCAGACAGACTATTCCTATGATGTGATTATAGGTTGGACTTAACACTAGACTTTAGCATGGACTACACTAGTCTACAGACATGATTAAGGACAACACTTCAGACGTTACTGAATCGACTTCAATCAGAAAAAAATTTTACATCAGTAAAAAAAATATTTTCCTTTCCTCATAGGACTACAAATATCACAACGTTCCTCCTTTAAGCAAACATCAAATGAAAGATGAATTTGTTAAAACTATGGGTGATCACGTCTTAAAGGGTTATAAACGTAAAAAACTTAAAGATTTTCCAAATGCCTCAGCCGAAGACAATATAACTGAAACTTCAGTACAAGAAGCGTGCGATATGGAAATTGAAGATCCTGAAAAAACAACATTAGGTGAAGTACAATTTTCAAGACCACCACCACCAGCTGATAATCCACCCTCAGTATCACCGCCGCCGCCACCACCACCATCAGAATCTCCAACAATTGAAATTGATTGCCAAGAGAATGACATATCCTTAAGAGAATTGGAGAAGCAAAAACAACAACTATTAAAAGAACTAAATTCCAATACCAGTGTCATTGAAATAGAAGATTCCCTAATCGATGATATTATCGAATTAGATGAAGAAGATGATAAACGAACGCAGGACAAGACAAACGTACAAACAAAATCCGACAATTCTTCAGAATCAACACCAATAGACGAAAATAGAAAACCTACTAGCCAAACAACAGTCATTAAGGAATCCTTTGAGGGTACACCAGTTTTGAAATTTTCCCCCTATGATAATTTACCAAATGGTGAAAAATTTAAAGTTGGTGTTAGTGATGTTATAAATTTTGAAAATTTACCCGATTCTACTGGCAAATATGAACAAATGAAACAAGTTCTTAAAAAAGTACGCACGTGTGTAAGTAAATTACATAGTGAGGAATGATATATAAAGGAATAAGAGCATTTAATAATCAAATACATACAAACATATATCACTGCATCTATACAAAGGAACCTGGTGATGAATTTGTATATATGAAAGGTTATTTTAAAAAAGAAGAAAAAAGAAATTAGACATAGATTTATAATAAAAATGATTAGATTTTATCTTTACACTTATTTAATAATAAAAAAAATATTTTAAATTTTAATAGATTTTGAAGAAAAAAATTGTTTCTTCTATGTTTATTTTAAGAATGTGTGTTTTTGCTAAAAACTTTAAAAACTTGTTATAATTCTTTATTTCAATTCCGTTGCAACAAAAAAAATTTCACTAAGGGCGGGTTTCTTACTCCTCAGTTAAACTAAGCTTAACTTGCTGTTAGATTAAACTCGAAACAGATTTTGGCGGACTTTAACCGATGATTGTGTTTTTCAGTTTTAGATTTAAGCTCAGTTAACTTTGTTAGTACTGCCAAGTTTTTACTCAAAAACATAAACAATGAACAGCTGTTTTTTTGCAAACAATACTTTTGTAAAATGGAAAATTTTGGAAAAATGTTAAATAAACATTTAAAACAATAATAAATAAAACAAAACAAAACAGAAAATTGCAATTTACATAAAATATCAAGTTTTTGTTCTTCCGAAATCATTGTTTTATTGTTTTTGTTAATTGTGTTTTCTCACTTATAACTTGAGTTTAATTGGCCAAGTACGCTCAGTTAAACTAAGATAATAAGTAACGTTACTATTTACTGAAAAACACAAAACATGTATTAAACTAGGTTTAACTAAAGAATGAAGATTATCTTTATCTGAAAAACCCGCCCTAAATGTTTTACTGTTCTACGTTATGGAGCAACGAATGGAAAGCATGAGTATAAAAGTTACCAAACTAGACTATAGACTACATTGTAGCCTAGACTATAAAATAGACCTACGACTAAATATAGTATTCCCAACAAAGACCAAGATTCCAAGCTTCAACTTGCCTCGGTTAAAAAACCGCGACAACCCCTTATCAAACAATACACCCAGTATAGTTATATGGGTGTACATAGCTATAGTAAGGTCCTATTTTTACATACGGATCTTTTGAATGGTGAACTTCAACTAAGAAGAAGTTTGTTGTAGATCAGTTACACAAAATTCAGAGATCAGCATGCATTGGGATAACAGATGATCTAAGAACTAGTCTTTCAGAAGCTCTTAACACTATTTTGCACATCCTACCTATAGATTTCCATATAATGTCCATATCTGCTTGCAGCGGTGTAAGTCTAACTCATTCGGAAGTTGGAGATTAAGAACATATAGACACGCTAAGATGTTAAGCTTGTTACCTCCAATCTTGAGCCAATTGTTCGACTATATTACCCCAAACACGGACAATAAAAAAGACTTTAAAGTCAGAGTGGTGTAAAGGTAACCTACCGAGAGAATATACCAACAGAATATTTACAGCTATATCCAAAAAATGAACTGCGGTGTTGGTTTTAGTGTCTTCTATGAAGAAGTTGATGTAAGTACATCCCACCGTCTTCCCAACAACTG
The DNA here is from genome assembly GCF_022045245.1 of Lucilia cuprina. Classification (NCBI taxonomy): domain Eukaryota; kingdom Metazoa; phylum Arthropoda; class Insecta; order Diptera; family Calliphoridae; genus Lucilia; species Lucilia cuprina. The sequence goes on from NC_060954.1 coordinate 52,634,848, forward strand.
TAGTGTCTTTCAGGCTGAAATATTTGCAATAAGGTCAGCCTGTAGGTTATAACCACAATACCACAATATTCGCGGCAACATAGGAATCTTTCTCACTTAACTCTTATACTCTAACTTCCCTATAAGTTAGACAATGCAAGAAGGATCTGCCAAGGCTGTCTCGCTGTCTGACATTACCCTTGTTTGGGTCCCTGCACATTGGCGCTACTATGGTAATGAATAGGCAGATGAGTTTGCCAAAAAGGGATTTGTTCCAACGACGTTTCACTAGCATCTTTGTTAAGTTTTATATCCTTAGATTCTTCCTTCAAAAGGCTGAAAATAGGTGGAATAACCTAGGCGGACAATATGGACGCTGGTAGCAGTAATAAGTGGACACTGGCTCCCGGCTTGGGCTCCTTTTCAATAATCACTTTGGGGAGTCGACTTTGGCTCCCTTTCAATAATCACTGTCGCGGTTGCAAACACGGTCTATCATCTCCTATGTAAATTCCCTGCTCTGGCCGTAAAGAGAAACCCCTTCCTTGGCAATTACTTCATATCTAACCTGAATCTAGGCTTAATGATATCCTCAAATTTCTCACAGCTAATATAATTAATACTACATCCGATGAGTGGAGCTCGTTCAAAACGAAGTCTCTTCGATTCTACTTTACAATTCGCATGTCTAGATAATGATTAAGACTATAGACTAGACTACAGACTAGCATAGGCTATAGACCAAATACTAGCTTATGGACTATAGACTGGACTATAAAGTACACTATAGACTAGACTAGATTATGTACTAGACTAGACAATACAGTAGCAAATATACCAATGACGACCTCCCTTAAAAGTAGTCTCGAATAATCGGACTAAAGCCGTTGAAAAATAACTCTCTCCGGATTTATGTGATATAAGTGAGTTATTTACTATTAATACAGCTATAGACTAGATTGGATTATATACTAGACTATAGACTAGACAATACACTAAACAAAAGCCTATAAAATATACTACAGACTAGACTATATATTAGACTATAGACTAGACAATAGTCTACACTATAGACTTGACTAAAGATTACACTAGACTTTAGATTAGACTTTAGACTAGACTTTAGATTAGACTATAGTCTACACTATAGACTAGACTAAAGATTACACTAGACACAGGGCTAGAAAATAGACTAAGTCAATTCGTTGACAGGTCTTGCTTTTCAAAGTTTCTCAAAAAAAGAAAAATTTACTAGAGAAAGTGTAAGTTAAAACAGTGACTAGAAAACTGTTAACGTGAAGAATAATTTTTTGGGTTTTAATTAGGATGGCGGTGCATCAAGCACTCATATAGCCAGGTTATCACACGTTTGTTTAGAGAAAACACCACCAACCGACCTATACCTTCATATAGGAAGTTGGAGCATCCGGACTTGATTTCATCAAAAGTATTAATGATCTCCACCAGAAAAAATCTCCAGAGTTTTAATGGTCTCCACCAGTATATATTTGAGTTTAAATGGTCTCCACCAGGTTATATCGTGAGTATTTTATGGTCTCCACCAGTTAAAAAAGTTTGAGTATTCTATGGTCTCCAAAAATAAAACATAACCTCACTTGACGTAATACGAAAGCACGAGGTTAATGTAGACAACATATAACTTTGAACAGTTATATGAAGTAATACATTACACCAGTGCGAGCGAGACGCAAAACTGTCGAAAGCCAGGCAACAAACACAAGCCTGAACGCGTTTAAGAAATAATCGCGATAACGCGAGAGTTGTTCCCCAACTCAGACCTGAATCACGACTGGTGAAGAATAATGGCCCCTATTCCGCATTTCAATTTGAATCGTTTGGCAACTTTTGTATTCTGCATTTCGATTCGACTCTCCGCCACATAAACAACAACTTAAGTTGTTATTGTAATTACAAAAACGTAATTACGATCAAAATACAGAATACACACAATCGTAAAGCATTGAAAGGAAATGAAATTGCTTCCTCTTTTCTTATGATTCAGTTTTTTCTTGGAATATCTATTATCGATCATTGCGTAACTGAATGCGTAAATGTAATCGAAATGCAGAATAGGGGTGAATGTATAATTTAAGGTTATGTTGATGTAACGAATTTGAACGATATTTTCATTTTACAAAACAAAACTTAAACTAAAGATAAAACTGAAACTATACAAATTTTCCAAATGCTAAATAAAAAATCCATTTTTATTTAATTGCAAATACATATTTATTATATTTTCAAAATTTTGTAAAGTTTTTTTTTTTTGTTTTATTCACCTCTTTAAACCAATTTTAGTTAAAACAAACAAAAGAAATTATAAAAAATTATAAGATATTACATTCTGGACAATTATATAGTTCATTATTATATAAATCTTTTAATTTGTATTTATAAAGTACCAATATTATAATTAAGAATTGTATGTATATAAAAAATGAAATGTTTTACTTTTCAGGAATTGCTAAAAAACATATTCAATTCACCGCCGGCGGTGAAGGTGGTGGTGGTGGCTGTTGATGGGAACCACTATTGCCACCATCATTAGGACCATGACCACCACGACGTTTAGTATTGGTCAATTTCATAATTGATTCGGGTCTTATTAAATACATAATCAAGGCAAAAATCATAATCATTGTCATCATAGTGAAATTATTATCTTCACCACCTGTTGTTGTTGCCGGGGCCGGTTGTGTTAAACGACCTGTAACTGTAGAAAAAAATTAAAAAAATTTTAATAATTATTATTATAAGAAGATCTTTCAATAAAAACTTACCATCTATACAGTGTGTATCCGTACATTCGTTTTGATTTTGACGAATCTGTATTTAAGAAGTTGATAAAATAATCGAAAATCGGAATTATTTAGAATTTTAAATTCGTTATTTTATGGTTATAACAACTTACAAAATTCAATAGCCTTTGCATGGCCAATTCGTGAGACCAAACACATTCGCAACCATCGAATTCATCACCCATTTTGAATAGAACTTTTAAAGTTGCTTCTATTTATGGTTGTGATTTACAGAACTGAAAAAGAGCAAGAAATTTATAAAATTTTCATTATTTAAAATAATTAACTTAAAAATCCGAAAAATTGCAAATGATAATCCTAAATAATAAAACCAATAAAAATATATATGTTACACAATACTTTTGTTTATATCTCGAACATATAACTCGTTTCCTTGACCTATGACGCATTTTCTAGAAATAGAACATATCAAATATAAGGCCTCTCGATTTACTCTATTTTGATATATGTATATATTGCCTGTGTATTCGTTTACATATAGAAATATACGAATGGGATCACAAAAATATATACACTCTACCCTTTAGGAAATGTTTTCAACTTGTTGGTTGGAACCGCTCGGAAAATGACCAGCATCCCTTCCTCTTTTTTCTTCAATTAAGTTCTTTTAGTTTTTTTTTTTTGTGTTTGTTATTGGATCATCTGCTTTCTAGAGTTTGCCAAAACGGGATCTGTTCCAACGGCGTTTCTCTTACAGCTCCGTTAAGTTTTATCAAGAGCAATATCCACAAAATCTTTCTTCAAAAGGCTGAAAATAGGTGGAAAACCTTGACACATGTAAAGGATCCAAGTTATTGTGGACCTCCTTTAATGAGAAACGCACAAGACTCCTTATAAACCGAAGTAGGCGAGACATATATATGATACATAATAGCAGTAATAACAGGACACTGGGTACTAGGCTGATATGCAAGTCTTCTTGGACTCTCAACTATCACTGTCGCAGTTGCAAAGACAGAGAAAAGGAAAAAATGGCCTTTCATCTCCTTTGTGAATGTCGTAAAGAGAAACCGCTTTCTTGACAATTACTTCATATATTACATTGGTGAGATATCTTAGTCTAGACTTAATGATATCTTCAGATTTCCCACAGCTACAGGATGGATCTAATATAATAAATCCTACATCTGACGGGTGCAGTAGTCCGGTCAAAACGGAGTCTCTTCGATTCTACTTGACAGTTCACACTGTCTAGATAATGTATAAGACTATAGACTAGAATACAGACTAGCATAGACTATAGACCAAATACTAGCTTATGGACTATAGAGCTGACTGGACTATAAAGTAGACTATAGTAGATTGGACCAGACTATAGACTGGGCAATGGAGTAGACTATAGACTAGACTGAACTATTTACTAAACTAGACAATACAGCAGAAGATATATCAATGCAATCCTCCCTCCCTAAAAAGCAGACACAAACCTAGTTAATAAGAATAAGAATAATCGGAATAAAGCCTTTGAAAAACATGTCCGGATTTAAACGATATAAGTGAGTTTTTTACTATTCATACAGCACCGGCACCCAAAATTGACAGAATTAAAGTACCTTCCTATAAAGAGCAATTAAAGATGTTCTCTTGAATGGTGAGGCGGCAGCAGGTAAAAAACAAAAACATCAAGAGGAGGTATTCAAAATAATAAAGAAAAATTCATGTTTTAATTGTGGCGGCGCTGGTCACTGCTGATTATATACTGGACTACAGAGTAGACTATAGACTGGATTATATACAAGGCTATAGACTAGACAATACACTAAACAATAGCCTTTAAAATATACTATAGACTACACTATATATTAGACTATAAACTGGACAATAGTCTACACTGTATTAGAACGCTGGAGAATGAAATTTCAAGAAAACTTTATCTTTTCAAATTAAATTTCATATGAAAATAATAATTTATAAATAAAGATCTTCCTTTTTGGAAAAATTTATAAATAAATTGAACAACCTCTATAAACAAATTAAAGATTGATGATTTTGTTAGCAAATTACAATTTGTAACTTTAAGGTTTTATTACACTTACGATAAGATATACATATATAGAACCAACAACCGATAACTTTATCTTTATAAAAGTTAAATTTTAAAATATACGTGGCAATTTATATTTTAAAACTAAATACTTGCACTTGTACTTCTTATTAAATATAAACAAAACTAAAATTTTAAATATATTTTTATGAAATAAAATAGGCATTAGTTTGTTTTTCAAGTTTATCACAAAATACAGTAAAAACTCTTAATAACGACAATGTTAAAAATTTCAAATTACAATCAATACGTTTCAGTTTTCAATTGAATGTTGTTTAACACTCATAGTTAAATTTCATATTATTAATAGTTAAAGAGTGTATGTATTTTTTTCTAAATTCAACCACAATTTATGTATGTTTGTACCGATTTTAAATTTCTTATCATAAAATTTATAAACAATTATTATGTTTATTATATTATAAACTTGTACAAACAAATACGAAATATAAAATTTTACGCTTTGCTACATTTGCAAAAAACTAAGTATAAATATAGAAATAAAAAAAGAAAACAAAATGAAAGTATGACCTAATCGTAAAGCTAAGCTTTAAATAACAAAACATTAATATACATACAATTTGTATAATATTTTACCATTTAATCATAATTTTATTTTTTTGATTTTTAAAATTATATTTGGGTTTATCTGAAACAAAATTAAAATATAATTTTTCACTTCTAATAAAGTTCAAAATCTTAAATAAAGCAATTTGCTCAAAGTAATTTAAAGGCCTATTCACAAATAGATAGAAAAATAGATAGATAGATAGATAGATAGATAGATAGATAGATAGATAGATAGATAGATAGATAGATAGATAGATAGATAGATAGATAGA
>NC_060954.1:52640652-52659976 GCF_022045245.1 Lucilia cuprina
AGATAGATATATAGATATATAGATAGATAGATAGATAGATAGATAGATAGATAGATAGATAGATAGATAGATAGATAGATAGATAGATAGATAGATAGATAGATAGAGTAAAGTTTAGGAATATTTAGAAGTTTGAACTTTTATTTTAATCATAGGCCTATAGCTCTGATATGCCTTAACTTGTAAGGTTGTATGTATAACTATAATATTTCTTTAAAACATTTTATAAACAAAAACTTTATCTAAAAAGTCTTTACCTCTTCATTAAAATTTTTAATTTTCTAATTAAGACTTACAAAATTGTGCATATTTTTCTACGTGTCGTCTTAGTAATAAATTTTTAACACCTTTTAAAATCTTTGTAAAGTTGTTAAAATTGTTTATAATACAACTTACCGTTTATTATTTAAAAACAAATATTTTCTGATTAAAAAAATTATCTAGAGAAGTGTGTTATTGAAACCAACTGTTTTGTGACTGAATTGCAAAACTTCATAAACAAAAACACGAAGTTAATTAAAATCAAAAAGATTAAACAAAACAAGTAGACAAAACAGAAAATAGAAAAAAAAGAACAGTATGAAATGAAAAAGAAATACAAATAGTAATGAAGAACGTGTACACAAATGATAGGTACATTGTATTTATATTTAAAATAAATATAGTATAGACTTTTTTTAACAAAACGGAGGTATACATAGATATTGTGTCTGCAACAGTGATACATTCAGGAAAATATTTTATATAACTAAGAAAAATACTAATTTTCCGTTTTCTTAAGCATGCTACGAGTACGTCTTAATCCTGAGGGACGACAGCTATGACGAGTTTCTATAAGTATAGGTGAAAAGTCGGGCGGTTTACCATACATTTTTAAACGACCTATACGTTCCTGGGCTGTAGGATTTGAGGAATTCAGGGTAATATTCAATGATGAACTTTCGGAAAGTTTTGTAGTATGAGTAGAGGTGTTGTTAGCAGATATATTGGTAATCGATTGATTATCTTTCCAATTGATAGGTTTAAAATCTGTATCTTTAAGGGTGTGTGGTGACTCTGTTGTAATATTAATGCGAGGTGTGGATGTTGTGGCTGCATTCGATATGAATTCTTTTAAATTTGGTGTAGCAGGAGTTTGTGTATTAATAGCTAATGAAACTGAGGTTTTAATAGGAGTTGATGCATTCACATTTATATCGTATTTTTCTTTATTTATTTTAGGAATTTCTTCTCTTTTCATGGTTAAAGAGTTTCTTTTATTTCTATGTCTTTTTGATAAAGATAAAAGATTTTTTCTTGATATTACAGTTTGTGGTGATCGGGGTGTTGTGAGTGGTTGTTCATTATATGATGATGATGACAACCTTAAGTTAGGTAGATCTTTGCTTAAGATTTTAGCAGGTGGCGTTGAACTACATTCAGGTGATGCTGTAACATTATTGTCTATCAATTTTTTTCGTTTATTTGGTTTAGGTGTAAGATCTTTGTTATCATTGACATTTGTTTGACTAGACTTTAACTGGTCATTATTGTATTGCAGTTCTTTATGTTTAATTTGCATTTTAGTTTTCATTTCTATTAAATCAAACTCAAATTTTTCTATATCTAAATCTGTATTGAAATCTTGCAAGAGTTTTTCAACAGTTTTTTGTGCCTTAGCTGAAACTGTAATTTCTCTGCCTTTAGCAGTTTGAAATCCAATATTTTTCATAATATTGCGAGGCTCTTCTTTTAAAGTTAAGTTTTCTTTGTATTCTTTGGGTAAATATTTAGTATTTTCGAAATTCTCTTCAGCTTCCATACAAATTTCATTTAACATCTTTTCAGCATTTTCTTGAGTTTGTAAGGACATTTTATGATCATTATCTTTGAAAGCGTATTCCTTAGATTCGAAATTATGAGATTTTGCATAAACTTTACTTTTCATTTCTTTTAATTGTTCTTCGTAATTGAAATTATCCTGAGGATCATCACTGCTTGTAAATTCTTTTAAAAGTTTTTGTACTGATTCTTGAGCTTTTCTGGAAATATGTACACTTTTACCACCAGCTGTTTGAAATCCTATTGAGGTCATTTTTGAGGTACTAGGAAGAATTTTTTCAAACTTCTGCATCTCATGTGTGCTCTTACTCTCTTCCATATGGCTTAAAGATGATCTTTTATGATCAATATTATGAGCTTTTGCATAAACTTTACTTTTCATTTCTTTTAATTCCTTTTCACAATCGAAGTGATCATGGGGAACATTGCTGGTGAATTCTTCTAAAAGGTTTTGTACTGATTCTTGAGCTTTTCTGGAAATATTTACACTTTTACCACCAGCTGTATGAAATCCTATTGAGGCCATTTTTGAGGTACTAGGAAGAATTTGCTCTTTTTCAAACTCCTTCAACTCATTTGTGCTCTTTCTCTCTTCCATATGGCTTAAAGATGATCTTTTATGATCAAGATTATGAGTTTTTGCATAAACTTTACTTTTCAATTCTTTTAATTCCTTTTCACAATCAAAGTGATCATGGGCAACATTGCTGGTGAATTCTTCTAAAAGTTTTTGTACTGATTCTTGAGCTTTTCTGGAAATATGTACGCTTTTACCACCAGCTGTTTGAAATCCTATTGAGGTCATTTTCGAGGTACTAGGAAGAACTTGCTCCATTTCAAACTCCTGCAACTCATTTGTGCTCTTTCTCTCTTCCATATGGCTTAAAGATGATCTTTTATGATCAAGATTATGAGTTTTTGCATAAACTTTACATTTCAATTCTTTTAATTCCTTTTCGCAATCGAAGTGATCATGAGGAACATTGCTGGTGAATTCTTCTAAAAGTTTTTGTACTGATTCTTGAGCTTTTTTGGATACATGAACATTTTTGCCACCAGCTGTTTTAAATCCTAAAGAGTTCGTAGCTGGTTTATGTTGTAGTTCATTTGTATTTATTTGTTGTTGTTGTTGTTGTTGTTGCGGTTCATTTAAGGCGACAGGTGTTTGAATATTTAAAAATAAATCACAGTCATCATTCCATTCATAGTTTTCAGGATTTTCAAATATATTTACATCTGAAAGTAATCAATATAACAGAACATCTTTATTTCTAATAAATCTTTATAACATTCTTTAAAATTACCTTTATTTAAAGCTTTTTTATCACAGTTTGTTAGTTCGAAATTTTTTTGTGGTATTTCGGGTAGTTTACTTAATATTTTAGCTGCCATTATATGGGCTTCTCTAGAAACTTTGATTGGTTTTGAGGAGGCTGTTTTAAAACCAATGGTATACTGAGGTATGTGCTCAATTTCAGCAGGTTTTTCTGTATCCTTTGGCACTAGAGAAGTGGTTAGTTCTTTAGCTGTTTCTTCCACGTTGTTAAGAGCTTCAACATTTTGTAAAATAGCTTCTGTATTAATGCCGGCCAATACATCTTGACAATCATCATCAAAGACTTCTAAGAGTTTAGGAAAAATGAAAAAAGTTCCAGGTTAAAGAACATTTAAGTATCTATCAATGATTTAAAAGAAATAAACAATTAATTACCTTCTGCATTAAAAGATGTATCCATGACTGAAGTATCAACTGCACTTAAATCATGCGTTAATGTCGTTTGCATTATATTCACTTCATTATTATCTACTATATCGATATTATCACTCTCCACATCACTATTACTAGGAAATCCATGAAAATCTTCTAAAGAATTAAATGAATCATAACGTTTGTTATTGTTAGAACGTAAAGTAAGAATATCTTTAAGAAGATCAGGGATATTATTTAAAAACAAACAATTCTCTTGATCATTATCGATCAAACATGAAGTATGACTTTCATCTGATAAATTATTTTGCGTTTGACTATTTTGTGCAAAATAAACGCTTAAATTTAAAAGATTTTCTATTAAATGTTGTGTATTACTTGTATTGGTCATAGTAGTCTGGCGTTGATTGTTTAACAATTCTGCCATTGCAACATCTTCTTGTACAGATAATGACGAACAATTACTATGGTCATCATCTTCGTCTTCTGATTCTGTGTTAGCTAGTTCCTCAAATCGTGTGTTGAGATTAGTTTTAGTGGTATTTTTAAATTTACAACTGTTGTAGGTTTTCATTGGTATTCTACGCAAACGAAATTCCGGCGTATGCTGGTAAGAGGTATTCATTATTATTTGACCTTCTTTTAGGGGTGATAGTGAAAAATCTTCCAATATGGTATTCACCAATAACATATCATATTCTTTTTTAGGAGTTAATTCTTCTCTTGTAGTATTTGCATTATCCTTTTCCAATGTTTTTTCTGCATTATGACAGCAACTTATTAGTTGAGATTCTGTTATACTAAAGGATGTATTTGATTTATTTTCACTAAAATCGTTGGGATTTTCTTTTTCCAATTCCGTTAAATTTAAACACGTTAAAAATCCTTGAGTTTCCGGCCAAATAATACTCTTATTTTCATTGATCTTCTGATGCATTGATATATGATCAGCCATGGCTAGAGCTTTTTCCTTTTGAAATGGTTTATAGTCCTTTATTATGGCTGATGGTTTTGCAACCATAAATGTGGAATTTTTAGACTCACTATCAGTTGTTTCTTTTTCATAATCATGGTAAAAATCATGAATGGTTATATGACGACTAGTACTTTGCATATGATGATCACTTTTATTTGGCAAAACTTTGTCAGCTTTTTTTCTTTTGTTTTTTCTTATTAGTCTTCTTTCGTGTATAGATTTATTCGATTTAGAGGGACTAGACGTTATAGAATCTTCCAACATATTTTACTTAAATTAACAATAATTATTTCATAAATACTATATTTATTATTAATAGTAAACAAAATAAGATAACAAATAACAGGCGAATTTAATTCGCTTAAGGCGAAGTCATTTTAAAGAAATCTATAATGTTGCCAATAGCAAAATATTTCAGTGATATTGCCATACATATTTTTTATGAAGTAGACATATAAAACGGTCTGGTATTAAACAATAATTAAACATTTGTAGAATTGAAGAAATGTTTAGAAAACATGATAATATATAATAGGGTTCTATAAATCGACTTTCGAATAATCGAACAATCGACTTTTTGTCGAAAAACGTCGAAAAGTCGAACAATGTCGACTATCGTCTATGAAAAAAGTCGAAAAGTCGACTTTGTAAATAAAAGTCGAAAACTCGGAAAGTCGAAAAAAATCGAAAAGTCGGAAAGAGTCGAAAAAAGTCTAAAAGTCGGAAAAAGTCGAAAATAGTCGGAAAAAGTCGAAAATAGTCGGAAAAAGTCGAAAATAGACGAAAATAGACGAAAATAGTCGAAAATTCGGAAAAAGTCGAAAAGTCGACTATTTATAAAATGCAAAAAGTCGAAAAGTCAACTTTTCATAAAATGTAAAAAGTCGTAAAGTCGACTTTTCATAAAATGCAAAAAGTCGAAAAGTCGACTTTTCGTTTCAACTATAGAACCCTAATTTATAAGTTTCTACACCTTTTACATTAAAAAACCAATGATTTATTCAATATTGATGATAGTAAATCAATATGTTTCCATTTTAAAAAATATAAGTGCAGAGCAAATAAGTGAAACTTGAACGTGTAACTGCAGTGCAAACCGGCAATTCAACTTTAAATTAACTCTGATTTTTACTTAAACAAATACCTATCAAGCTTTTGCTAATGATTTTAATTACAATTTTAAGAAAATCAAAAAATTAATAACAATATAAGAAAAGTCAGAAAGTCTACTTTTTAATTATATGTATAACTTTAATTATGATATTGTTAGTTGTCAACTTTTTTACGAAAGTCGATTATTTTGTTAAAAAAAACTCGGTAATTCATTTATTAAGTAATAGACATATTGTTAAAAAGTAAATGTTGTTATTATTTTATTAAAAAAAGTGCATAAATCAAGTATCTTGTAAATTAAAGTCGATAAAACGGAAATAGACGACTTTTCATATCATGCTTGTAGCAAAATAATCAGATTTCAATAAATTTTTAAATCGAAATTTCGACTTTTAGATATTCTTTTTAAACGTGTAACTGCCGGGTTATGAAAATTATTCTTTTAATACATTTTCGTATATGTTGGTTAATGTTGCCATACTTTATTAATACTCATACGTAATGTGGCATCTTTTTATTGGAACAGCGAAACAAAGCAGATAAAGGATAACAAAAAAAAAGAATTTTTTCGTCTGCTGCACTTTTTAGCTGCGCTTGTAATTTTTGTGTAAAAAATTTATAAAAAAATCACAAATTAGTTAATATTTTATATTAATCTATAATATAACAAATATATATTAGTTTTATAATAAAATTAATACAATAACTTAAAATAAAAGCAGAAAAATATAAATTTTATACATTGCAAAAAGTAATCAAGAAGAAAAAAAGTGAAAGCCAATTTTGTGTGATAATTGGGAAAAAATACAAGCAAGAGAGTAGCCTGAAAACTTGAAGAGAAATAGCAAAGAGAATATTAAGAGAAGACAAAATATATTTTATTTTTTTTTTGCTTCCAAACAGGAAACGTATCGAAAGAAAATAAAAAAGCAGAAAAGTGCAGCAAACGTTAAATACAGGTGGATTTTCTTTTTTTATACACTAACCAGCTAAGAAAAAACTAAAAAAATAAAAGTTAAAATATATTTAAAATTTTTGTCATTATTTAAAAATAAAAACCGTCAAAATTCTCGGCTTAAATAACAATTCAATTTATATCAATAAACTTCATCCGAATCATAATATAAATAAATTAACGCGTTCAAATAGCACACACCACCACCACAACAACCGAAATCTGCCGATTATGTTTGTCAACTCAATGACGTTCCGTGGCAATCCGGCGGCTGCCAGCCATCATTACCATCAACAGCAATCGGCTCTAAATCATCACGCCTCTTTAGCGGCTGCTGCTGGACATCCTCTGGCTGCCGCTCATCACGCTGGCCAACAGGCAGCTCAGCTTCACCATGCTGCAGCACATACTGGCGGAGCTGGACCACTGGGTCATCATTTGACCGCTCATACGGGCCATCATGGTGCAGCCGGCAATAACAATCATCATTTAGCTGGCAGTCATCTTAATCGTACTCCTCATGCTCCAATGGGTCTGGGTACTGGTAACATTACTTCCATTTCTCCTCATCTTTCGGCGGGCAGCACTTCTTCGGGCAGTGCTTCGAGCACTAATTCTCCCGATGGCGGTAAGATCTATATTAAGAATCTAGAACGGTCAATTGATAACAAGGCCATGTACGATACCTTTTCGGTATTCGGCAACATACTCAACTGTAATGTGGCCAAGGATGAGCATGGAAATTCACGTGGTTATGGTTTCGTACATTTTGATACTGAGGATGCTGCACGCGTGGCCATCGAAAAGGTTAATGGCATGTTGTGTAACAATCAAAAGGTTCATGTTGTCAAGTATATACCAAGACGCGATCGAGAACAGGAAAAGGCTACACAATTTAGGAATTTGTATGTGAAGAATTTCAATGAGGATTTCTCGGAACAACATATGCGTGAAATGTTTGAACCATTTGGACGTATTACCAGTCATAAGGTAGGGATTTTTTTATCTTTAAATTACTATTAACTTTAACTTGAGTTTTTGGTAAAAACATGAGTTGTTCTAAGAAAATTGACAGATTTTCCAGAGATTATTTAAAGAACTATTAAACTTGACTAGAGTTTTTGGTGAAATCATAAATAATTCTAAGAATATTAACAGATTAACAAGAGATCATTTTATACACAGGACATTTTACAGTTCATATATCAGATATACAAATTAAAAAAATAAAAAAAAAATTTACATAAATCCAAAGTACATTATCCTTCAAATGAAAATAATGTGTCTTTTATGTAAAAAATATTCGACATAAACTTTTTATTCCTTTATATTTGCCTTTCTTCTAAATTCCCTAAATCATCTACTATTTGAACATGTGTTCACTCACCTCCTTCTCTGCTTCTTTCCATTTACATCAATTTCTTTTACAATTCACATGTTATACAATTCCACTATATTCATTATTATTACAGAAAAAAAAAACAAGAAGAAACTTAAAACACACATAGAAAAAACATTTATCTCCCTTATATGTTCTCTTTGTCTCTATGCTTATGCGTAGTTGACATTTCCTTGTTTCCAACTGCAATTAGCAATTTTTCTATAAAAATCCTATAATATTTTCTCCAACACACAACATAGAATTGTATTACACTAATATAAATACGACGAGTATAAAATTTAACGCTCAATCATGATGTTGTCGTCGTATGGGGGTTGAGGTTGGGGGTTACTTTTAACTAAATAACTGAGATACACACGAATGTACAAACCTACATTGGTAAATGTACAGATGTAACCCCTGGTCTGCCTGCAACAAAACTACTACAATAAACATTTACTAACTAAACAACCCTCACACTAATAAAATTTTGCTCTTTTATTTTCACATCTTTATGGGTTTTTGGAAACCTGTAAGCGCAAGCAGGGTGATTGTACGTCGTATAGGTTTTTTTTCTGTTCTTCTTCTTCATTTAAATTTAAAGCTTAACTAGAAATATTATTAGATGGATAAATAAAAAACCTTGAACTCATATAATTGTGTAAATAGTAATAGCTGCTTGATGTATGTCACAAAATATTAATTAATATGTTTTATATATTGATGTATATACAATGCATTTTTTTAATTTATTAACATTTATCATTAGCAATAATTTAAAAAAAGAAATTAAGGGTTTTATGCATAAACTTTAGATAGATAGATAGATAGATAGATAGATAGATAGATAGATAGATAGATAGATAGATAGATAGATAGATAGATAGATAGATAGATAGATAGATAGATAGATAGATAGATAGATAGATAGAGAGATAGATAGATAGATAGATAGATAGATAGATAGATAGATAGATAGATAGATAGATAGATAGATATATAGATAGCACAAAGCAGCACAGAGTGGAAATGAAAATGCTGGAGAATATCGTGTTCCAACGTCTTATACAAATTACGACAAGAGAATATACCGAGTCGATCCCTGCTTTGCAAGATACCTTACCGATAACTCAACAGCCAAAATTTGATATAAAATAAAATCACTTTCAAAAGAAAGCATATGTAGCCAAAAAGCAGTTAAACTCTAATTAAATAGAGAATATCGCTCTGTTATAACTTCTCGAAAATATCGAAAAATAAGAGTTTTTTAAACGAAAACATTTCGCAAAGCTCTGATCGGCATAGTACTATTCATATAATATACTCTGGTCTCTGGATTAAAACCTGAATAAACCTCTTTCACATAGTTTTTAACTTATAGATCATCGATTACTTTAAAAGTGATCTTCCATTATTGTAGACTTTCATTTCATTTTAAATTATTTAAGATTTAAACAGAAAAAGGTGGAAAATTATATTTTTAACAATCAAACAGACAGTTTAATATCTTTAAATCGATTTCAATATCTAAAAACATTTATATACAATATTTATACCAACTCTCTATAAGGAAGTATGTATATGTACTTCTGAAAATTTTTGATATTTTCTTAATTCGTTTTATTTCTTTCCCCTTTTCCAGATCATGACCGATGAAGAAGGACGCTCTAAACGATTTGGCTTTGTGGCTTTTGAAAATCCCCAATCAGCTCTGGCAGCTGTCATTGCATTGAACGGCAAACAATTGGGTGACAAGTACCTTTATGTAGCTCGAGCTTTAAGTAAAATTGAGCGTCAACAAGAAATCAATCGTAAATTAGAAGAACGTAAAAGACAAAAACCAGGTCAAGTATTTTTTTATTAAACAATGGAAATAAAAAGTAAAAACAAAAAAACAAAAATATATAATAATAAAAAAATAAAAAAGCATACATTTTATGCGTCAAATTCAAATATAAAAAAATAAAAATAAAAAATCTATTAATATTTATCTTAAAGAAAACATTACTATTTCATTATTATTATACACACACTATGCAAAACCACACTATATACTTAAATGTATTTGTAGAAATTTAAAAAAAAATGAAAAAAAAAACAGATTGAATAACAAGAAAAAAAAACATGAAAATATCTTAAAAGAAATTATGAATATTTTTGAAAACTAGAATACGTTTTAAAAAAATTTAAAAAAAAATATTGCTTAAATGTTAAATAATTGTAATAGTACTACTGAAAAACAAAAACAAAAAAAATATTAAATGAAAAACCTACACAGCATAAGCTTTTTTTAGACAAGAAAACAAAAACAAACAAAAAATTAAAAAAAAACAAAAGAAAAATATACAAAATAGAAGAAGCAAATAAATAAAAAAAATCATTTTAATTAATAAATAAAACAAGGAGTAGAGCTCCTTCTTTAATAATAAAATAAAAAAACTCAAATATTTTATGCACTTTAATGATACAAACAAAAAAAAATTATTTTCTCAACCACAAAACAAAAGAAAAATAAAAAAAAACCCAAAATTAAAAATTGAAAAAATTAGTTGATAAATTGAAAAGAAAAGTAAAAACAAGTATTAGCAAAAGAAAAATAAACATGTTTTTTAAATATTTCAAAACAAAAAAAATTAAAGAAAATTAAAAAAATATAATAATTATTTAGTAAAACCTCTAAAATTAACAAAAAATAAATTAAAAAAAAAACAAAAAAATATATATACTAATAACATTTATATGCTTATATTATAAGTTTTCCTTTTTGAAACAACATTTTCAGAAAAATTTAGTAAAACCCACACACACACACACAAATAAAAACTCCCCATTATGTGTAGATAAAAATTTAAATTGCTTAAATAATAAAGATTCAAAAATTTCCCTGAAAAACAAACAAAATTAACAAAAAATTTTTTATTTTTTAAGTGAATTACAGCTGATTGTTTTTCTTTTTTATAAATATATTTTTTTTTTAAAAATTTTATGACATTTTTTAAAGAATTATTAGTCTTGCTATAGGGTAACACTGGTTTTCTCTTTTACGAAGGCTTTGTAATCAAATTCCAGAGTAATAATCACGAGTAGTTTGTTCTGTGGCATTGTCTGTAGTTTAGGATTACAATATTGTCAATAGGTAAACTATAGTTGTGTTTATAGTCTGGATTATAGTTCTGTATATAGTTTAAATTATGGTCCTCTTAATAGTTCGGCTTATAGACTACTATAGTATGGATTATATAGTCCTGTTTAGTCTATATTGTAGTACTTGTCTGGTCTTTGGACTTTTGCTCGAACTATAGTCCTATCAATGGTTCTGCTTATAGATTGTAGACAAAACCCTGTTTATAATCTAGTTATAGTAATGTCTAAAGTATAGACTATAGCATTCTTTATAGTCTACACCGAAGTATTGTCAGGACTATTAACTGTCCTGTCTATAGAATGGATTTATTACATTCCTAAACGATAAAGGCCTGTACAAGACAACAATAATGCCACAATTTGCTAAATTTGCCTAGTTTGGACTATAATCCAATCTGGATTATGATCCTTTCTATTAGAATCCAATCTGGACTATGATTCTTTCTATCATGCTTTGTCTGTAGACATGTCTATTAGTCTGCCCTATATAGCCTTGACTATTTGTTTGTCCTATGGTCTTGTTTGTCTAAAGTACTTAGGATTGTCGAAATTTTGCTCTAAAGTATTGTTCTTATATACAAACTTCAAACAACATGGTTTTATTTCAAATTCGTATATTATTTTCTATCCTTTGCAACTGAATAAATTTTACAATTAAAATTAGTTTTTAAACCTTTAAACACTTTTCCCCTCCATGCAAAATCCTTTTATATACACGTTATTATTGTCATCAATTAAATCACACAATAAAAACAATATTTAATCAATATTAAAAAGAAATAATAAACTATTATTACAAAACTACACATAATATAATACACCATCTACTTCTACATACACTTACTTACATGCATACATACATATATATGAAATTTCATTAAATTACTATATTAATTAAACAAAATATTGAAAAAAATGAAAAAAAACAATTACAATTCACAATAAAGAAAAATATTGAATAAAGAAAAAAAAAAGACGATATGTAAAATGATAATGAATCTTAATAATAATAAAAAAATGCTTTTGCAAAAAGTGTTTAAACATTTAAAGGGCATTCATCTTTCAATTATGAATTTTACCAAGAACTGGAATGGATTATTCATTTTAAGGAAAAGGATATAAGGAGTTCTTAAGAAGGTTTAATTGCAAGAAAGGGAAAGATAATTTTAATAGAAATATGTAATCGAGGTTATCTATATTAAACTTTTTCAATGTCTTATATCAATATTTCAAATATTTGTTGTCAAAAGTCCTGTCTATAGTCTATAGAATAGAGTGTAGTTAGATCTATAGAATAGGCTATAGTCTTTTCTATAATAAAGTTTATAATAAAGTATAAAATGAAGTCTACAGTGTAGTATATAGTCTAGTCCATAGTTTTGTTTTTAGTCTATAGTCTAGCCTATAGTTTAGTCTATAGTTTAGCCTGAAGTCTATTATAATGTCTATAATCAAGTCTATAGTTTAGTTTTAAGTTTAGTTCGTAATATAATCTATAGTCAAATCTATCTATAGGAAAGTTTATAGTCTATTCTATAGTTTAGTATATATTCCTTCTATACTTAAGCATAAAGTTTAGTCTATACGGTATTTCATAGCCTAGACCATAATCCAGTCTATAATCAGTGTAAAGAATAGTCTATAATCTAGTCGATAGTCTAGTTTAAAGTCTAGTAAATATTCCACTAGTTCTATAGTCTAATCTATTCTATTGGTTTGTTAATAGTCTAGTCAAGAGTTTAGTTTATAAGCATAGTCTAGTGCTTTTAGTCTAGTCCATAGTGTAGTCTATACTACAGTTTATATAGTTTATTGTCTATAGCTAAGTCGATATTCTATTTTGCGGTCTAGTCTATAGTCTGGGCTGTCTATCTCGTTTATTTTATAATATTTTTTTAATTCTATTCTATATATACTCTAGTATATAATCAAGTCTATAGTCTAATCTTTGAAAATTTGATTTTAACACTATAAAGAAGTTAATTTTTTTAACCATTTTAATTATCGATAAAATTAATTTACACAATTATGTTTCTTGTCTGGTAATACGAAAAAAATGTTTCTTCAGCTGGTAACTCCTTTATTTTAATTTAAAGTCCGGCAATATTAAGCAGTAACAAATGTAAACAAACATATTTCGCGCAATTCAGTTTAACGCCGACTACGCCTAGCCGCAGAATAAAATAACGAAACCGGCGGCGCCAAAAACTTTTCAGCAAAAGACGGCCTGAAAATTTTGATATATTTTGCAAAATTTACAGAATATTTTTGTAAAATGTATATAAATTTTAAACATAAAGTTAAATGGTTTTCATTTAAGTAAATTTTCTTTTATTTAAAAATAAGTCGTTCATAAAAATTTGATCGGCGTAATGTTTTCTTTAACGCAATTTATATGATTCGCCTTAGTTAACTTCAACGTCATACAAGCTTTGTTTGAAGCGTCGGCAGCGTCAAACATTCTGCATCTTTTTACATTGCTGGTTTGACAAACCACAATTGACTTGTTCATCAAACATATGAATTTTAAATAAGAAGTTGTGTTGACAACGACCACTCTGCCGACTGCGAAAAGCGATTCAGCTGCTAAATTTTTTTTCGCGCCGCCAAATCTGTTGTGCAGTAGTTTTATTTCGTACAAATTATTTTTATTTATTTATATTTTATACATCAAATAACAATGAGTAAATCAAAATCAACGCGTTCCACAAAAATCAAGGAAGATCCAGATGCCAGCACCAAATCAACAAAAAACTCCACCGTTCCCTCGGCTTTACGTAAAATCTTTTACATTTCCCAACACATGCTACAAGATGAAACAGAAAAATTATGTTTGGAACGTTTTTATCATCCGGGCAAGGGAAAGGCGGCCCTATTCATTACCAAGGATGACAAGCATATAATGGAAATATTAGAATTTGCTGAACCAAGAAGGAGCTGGCTGATAGACAGCGAAGTATGTTCAAATGGTCATATATATTTTACCACACCAATCGATGTAACATTCCTAGCATTACATCATTTACGTAAACATTGTGTGAAAAGAGCCCTAGCACTTGATAGTATACATGATGATGAAGATCCTAGTGCAGCGAAAATCCTTAACAATTTTGTTGATCCCAAGAATTTGGCTTGCATAGCTGATGTAAAAACGGCTGGGGGAGATATGACATTCTATAAATATAATCACGATAAGACCATGGCTTGGTTATCCCTTAAAACCAAGCGCTTGGCTAAATTATTACAGAGCAGTGGCATTTATTGCGGCAATAGTGCGGTATCACAAAATTTTGCCCGAAGTGAAAAGGCTTTAGATGAAACGGCTAAAGATAGTGATTACTTGCGTATGGCTTGTGATTATGTGGGTGGTTATATAGCGATTGAATTACATGAAGAGTTAACAAAACTGTTGGATATACCCTCTGAAATTCAAGCTATAACAGAGGATAAAAAGGCTTCTACAAATAAACGGAAATCTGGTGATAAACTTACTAGTGCTGGCAACAAGAAACAAAAACTAGAAAATGGTGCTGCTTCTAAACTAAAGAATTCTAATTTATTAGATGAATCTCTCGATAATGAAGAAGAGGACATCAAGGATGAGGAAGAAGAAAATAAAGTAAATACATCAATTAAGGAGGAACATAAATCACCTAAAGCTGCCACGGCTACACCTCTCAAGGAGCGTTCATTAAGTGCCAAAGAGAAATCATTGGCTAAAAGTGCTAAAGGCACTAAAAGTATAGCCTCATTTTTTATGAAAAAGGCTGCTTAAATACACCTACATATATACATATATTTTTATACACTGTTAACACAATTTGTATGTTTTTCTAATTTAAGTGCAAGTCTGAAAAATTAAGTATTTTTTAATTAAATGTATTTGCTTTTCTAAACAAAAGTAAAAGAAAAAATATTTTTTTAACTTTAAAAAAACTTTCTTCTTAAAAATGTTCGATAATTAAATTCAGATTTTTAAACATATCTGAAAATGTGTATATTTCGAATTGTTTAAATCAATGTTAAGACTATAGTTTAAACTTAAGTCTAATCTGAACCCTAGTTTAGTTAAAAGTCTAGTCTATAGTAAAGTCTAAAGTCTTGTTTAAAGTTTAGTTTATAGTCTAAAGTCTTGAATAAAGTCTAGTCTATAGTCTAGTCTATAGTCTAGTCTATAGTCTAGTCTATAGTCTAGTCTATAGTCTAGTCTATAGTCTAGTCTATAGTCTAGTCTATAGTCTAGTCTATAGTCTAGTCTATAGTCTAGTCTATAGTCTAGTCTTTAGTCTAGTCTATAGTCTAGTCTATAGTCTAGTCTATAGTCTAGTCAATAGTCTAGTCTATAGTCGAGTCTATAGTCGAGTCTATAGTCTAATCTAAGGAAACCATTATTGAGTTGTTTAAGAAAAAGTTTATTGACTTTTCTGAGTTGTTTATGAAAAAGTTTATTGACTTCTCTAAGTAATAAACTATGGGATAGTCAATGGACTAATGTTTTTAATGCAATATTGCAAACATCAGAATGAATGTATTATATGTATTCTCACCACTATAGTAATAAAGGGTATAATAACAAAATTCCCAAAAATGTACAATATGTATAATAATAGCTACAGTGTTTACTTTATAACCCTTTGAGATTATTATGATATTATTTCCGTTTTACTCACTATTTATCATATAATTAATAGTATAAGTAATTAAGAGTTACAAGTAATTAACTAGAAGTATAAAAGGACACTGAAATTCTAAAATGATTGCAGTTATATTTTGGACATTTTCGCTGTTTTGCAACTAGTAATGATGAAAATTGAACTGGAAAAAAATTCAACAAATAAAAATTTGGACATTCCAAAAACAAATTTAAACTCACCAAGTATAAGTGATATTTCAAGTCGTGTTATCATTAAAAGTGATTTAATATATGGAAATCGAAAATCCGCTTATAAGGCTGTTGTAAGAGAATATTCTAAGAATACTAGCGTACATGGTTTAAAGTATATTTTTGAAATACATCGACCATTTTATGAAAAGTTAAGTGTTGGTAAAAAAAAAATACAAATTGTAGATTTAACTAAAAATATAACGCCTTATATTTCTAGGTTATTTTGGCATATTTTCTTATTAATATCTCTATTTTTTGCGGGAAAATATACGTGGAAAACTTATGTAAAATGGTTAGATTCTCCAACGGTATTGGGATTTGATGAAACTCTAGTGAAAATTCATAAAATACCATTTCCAACTGTAACCATTTGTCCGGAAAACAAACGTGATGCCTTCAAATTCGATTTTAGCTATGTGTCAAAGTTGTTTTGGTCCGAAATGGAAAATTTAAATAAATTTGATAATGAAACGTCATTTCTCTTAGATCATTAGTAAGTTTTACTTAATTTTAAATTTTATTTTAAAAATTAATTATTTACATTATTTGAAATAATATTTTCACATTCAAATTCCAGTTAGGGTTCTAAAAATCGACTCTGGAATATTCGAACAATTGGCATTTTGTCGAAAAGTCGAAGTCGACTATCTTGTCTATGAAAAAAGTCGATTTTGTAAATAATAGTCGAAAAAAGTCTAAAAGTCGAAAAGACGAAAAAAATCAAAAAAGTCGGAAAAAGTTGAAAACTTGAAAATAGTAGAAAAAAGTAAAAAAATTGTCGAAAAGTCTTGAAATGTCAAAAACTCTAAAATAGTCGAAAAAAAAAATAGGAAAAAATAAACAAATATTAGAAAATAGTCAAAAAGTCGAAAAAAATTCGAAAAGTTGGAAAAAATCGTAATAAGTCGAAAACTCGAAAATAGTAGGAAAAAGTAAAAAATAGTCGAAAATTTTAAAAAAGTGGAAAAAAGCCAAAAACTCTAAACACTAAAATAGTCGAAAAAAACTCGAAAAAAGTAAAAAATTGTCGGAAATTTTAAAAAAGTCGAAAATAGTTAAAAAGTCGATGAGTCGAAAAATGTCGGAAAAAGTCGACTATTTATAAAATACTAAAAGTCGACTTTTAACTTTGCATAAAATGCAAAAAGTCGAAGAGTCCAAAAGTCGACTTTTAA
The DNA here is from genome assembly GCF_022045245.1 of Lucilia cuprina. Classification (NCBI taxonomy): domain Eukaryota; kingdom Metazoa; phylum Arthropoda; class Insecta; order Diptera; family Calliphoridae; genus Lucilia; species Lucilia cuprina. Next base: position 52,657,811 of record NC_060954.1, read on the forward strand.
CTAAATGCAAAAAGTCGAAAAATCGACTTTTCATTTCAACTATAGAACCCTAATTCCAGTTGATAAAGATGTTTAAATAAGTAGTTTTGGAATGGGTGCAGGTAGAATCCCTTGAACATTAACCTGCAAACTAGTGATTTCGTAGTCACATCTGAAAACGTTTGACTGAAACATTGATGTGTTTATAAATTTAAAAAAAATGAGTTGACTAATCGATAGACTGGGCAATAGATTAGTCCATAGAATAGCCCATAAAATGGACAAAAGACTAGCTCATGGACCAGTCAAAAACCTAGTAAATAGACTAGACAATAGACCATCCCGTAGACTAGTCAATAGACTATACAATAGACCATCCCATAGGTTGGTCTGTAGACTGGTCCACTGACTATGAACTATTCCATTGTATAGTGTATAGACTAGTCCATTGATTATTCTATTGAATGAATAGTCAAGAGACTAGCCTATATATTAATCACAAAATAATAGGTTTATCCATAGACTCGTCAATGGGCTAGTCCATAGACTAGTCCGTAGATAAGTCTGTAAACTAGTCCTTGAAATCTAGTCAATAGATTAGAAAAGTAATTTTGTACTTAAATTTTAGCAGAAGTAATAGCAACATAACTAGTCTCAAGTTTTACATCTCTTCTATATCTACTACATAGTATGGACAATTTTTTAACTACATTACAAACCTGTGACCTAGAAGTTATCAATAAATTCTATCCACATCTGCCAAAAAATCTAACAGTAGATGTAGTAGAAAATCTACTAAGTATAGCCTCCGGTATATATAATATAATACGATGGAAAGGAATAATTTATTACGATTGTCTTACAAAGGTACTTACAGATGAGGGCGTATGCTATCAATTTAATAGTTTACAACATCAAGATATTTACAAGAATCCCAAGTAAGTACGATCGCCATTAAAGTGGCAACTTAATGAACACATATGTATATTAATTTATTTTCAGTTACATAAGCTATAAAAATAATGAATCAGATTGTAATTTAAATAAAAATGGAAATTTATCATTTGATGAGAATTATCAAAGTAAAGGTTTTAGTACATATCTGGAAAGATCTACTTTGTCATCGGCACGTTATGGTCTTCGTGTTCTTTTAGATTCTGATGTGGACGATAGTGACTATGAGTGTACAAGGTTTAAACAAGGCTTTAAGGTATGATGTGTTATTAATCATAATGCTATATAGCTATATAAATCTATTTTTATTTTATAGCTATTTATAAATTCTCCCGATAGTATACCATTAACGATGGGAAACTATATATTGGTTCCCTATTCGCATGAGGTAATGGTAACACTTTCACCACAGTATATAACATCTCAAAAACAATTATGGAATATTGCGCCGGAAAAGTAAGATAAAAAATTATATTTCGTTTCTTAAAAATATTACTATTATCGTATAGACTTCAAAAACATGTTGTGATGCAGAAATTCGTAGACCAGATTTGAATTCAATGCAGTATAATCCTTTAAAAATATTTTTTCGTCTATGGCTTAAAAATTCGTTTGGTCTGTGTAGTTGTTCTTGTAACAGTTAGGCTGTGACTGGATGTTTCTCCCTGCGGAAATAACTTCTGGTAGATACAGCTGTTGCTAATATGACATCTTTGGACGATTAAGATCGGGTCGTTCTACGTTGGTTGGTCTCGGTTGGTCTGTTGGTTGGTCTGGGTAGTTACATCTGCTTTAAAAAAGTCTATATAAGTGATATTTTTAAGAAATGAACTGTATTATATGTTGAAGGTGGTGTTCAGTGTTGGTATTTTTTAATGGATTTATCTTTTTGTATATATTTTCTTTAGGAGACAATGCTATTTTAACAATGAACGAAATTTATATTTCTTTAAATTCTATACACAAACTAATTGTCAAGCTGAATGTCTAACTAATTATACTATAGCAAAGTGTGGCTGTGTTAAATTTTGGATGCCCAGTAAGTCAAATTATTATATTAATTTAATATCGGGGGACTATGTTTTCACTCAATCAGCTATCCTATACTTTCGAATATAGAACTAAAACTGAACTAGAACTAAACAAGAACTGAACTAGAACTGAACTAGAACTGAACTAGAACTGAACTAGAACTGAACTAGAACTGAACTAGAACTGAACTAGAACTGAACT
>NC_060954.1:52660126-52661573 GCF_022045245.1 Lucilia cuprina
AGAACTGAACTAGAACTGAACTAGAACTGAACTACAACTGAACTACAACTGAACTAGAACTGAACTAGAACTGAACTAGAACTGAACTAGAACTGAACTAGAACTGAATTATAAGAAGTACCTCATTTAAGAGAAACAATTTTAAATAAAAATGTTTAAATTTCATTATTTAAAGAACCCTTGGATATTCCTGTATGTGATCTTTCAAAAGTGACCTGTTACACAAATGCCACCAATGAATTAGAAATCTTAATTGCCAATCAAACAGCTCAAAAAGCTAAAGATCCTACTGTAGAAATAATGTGTGATTGCATGCCCGCCTGCAATTCATTGGATTATAATTTGGAAATAAATCGAGCTTATTTTGATACCGATGCACTTGTTAAAGCCATTCGCGGAGATAGATATAAAAAGTAAATGTTTTTGATGACTATTATGTGTATCTACATATGTAATTTTTATTCTAACGAAATGTGTATTTCTATTTAGGATTCGTATATCGCGTCTGAACATTCACTTTAAGGAAACACAATTTACCGCCATTAAACGTACTGTGCTATATGATCTTACGCAATTAATAGCAAATTGTGGTGGAATTTTCGGTCTATTTATGGGTGTTTCAATGTTGAGTCTTATCGAATTGATATATTTCTTTTCGGTACGTTTAGTAAATAATTTCCGTAAACGCAGACAGATCCAAAAGAAAATTAAACAATTAGAAATGTTAAATATTAATTGATTGAAAGGATTTATGTAATTTATTAAACAAATTAAGATAAAGCTAAAGTGGTACCGACATGTGGAAAAATATTTGAATGAGTTGAAGGTATGTATACATACCAGTAGTGTATATCATAAAAATTAAGGGGTTTAACATCAGACGGCCTAGTAATGTTAATTATATATTCTGATTATTGCGCTGAAAAATGGATCTATTATGATAACAGCAAACATAAGAGATCATATGTGAAGCTAGGCAAAGCAGTCAATTTGGCTCCAAAGCAAAATATCTATGTTGTTACATACTGCCAGACCATCTCAGAGATCTTGTAGCGAATGTAAATATATACCACATTTTTATATTAAACTTCTATTACGTTATTGAAATATCCATTTGCACATTTCAAATTAATTATAAATAATACAATGTAATTCATAAGTTATTATAAAAACTGCTTAATAAAATTAAATTAAAATAAGTGCAAGAAGGTTATTAAATCATATTTAACACGAAACAAAAAAAAATTAAAAAGAAATTCCAAAAAATAATCATCGAAAAATTATTTTTTTTCCAAATTAAAAAAAAATATCAAAATACCGGAAAAATAAGTTCCAAAATTGGAACTTAACTAGAACTGAACTAGAACTGAACTAGAACTGAACTAGAACTGAACTAGAACTGAACTAGAACTGAACTAGAACTGAACTAGAACTGAACTAGAACTGA
>NC_060954.1:52661673-52665453 GCF_022045245.1 Lucilia cuprina
TCTATCTATCTATCTATCTATCTATCTATCTATCTATCTATCTATCTATCTATCTATCTATCTATCTATCTATCTATCTATCTATCTATCTATCTATCTGTCTATCCAAATCACTTAATATTCATAATAACAATAATAACTACAACTATAACATAAGGATTATGAACAGATGTATGTACATTGCATTTAATTTATTCAAAAACTTGTATTATTAAGAACAATTTGGAATTTCCATTTCTAATTCACCCAATTTCTTTTGAATCAATTTTCTCTTATGAAAATTATTCAGCAAACGCAGTGAAAAGAAATATATAAACTCGATAACACTTAACATTGAAATGCCCATAAATAAGCCGAAAATACCACCACAATTGGCAATTAATTGCGTGAGATCATAAAGGACAGTACGTTTAATGGCGGTAAATTGAGATTCCCGATAGTAAACCGTTAGACGAGATGTAATAGAACTAAAACGAAAGATTTCAATTGCAAATAACTGTACTAATTACTCCTCGACAACATTACTTACCCGCCTTCTTCGTAATTTTCACGATGGGCTCGAGTAGTTGCTTCGGCATCTAAATAGGCACGTGTTATTTCGAAATTATATTCCAATGAATTACAGGCGGGCATGCAATCACACATTATTTTCACATTAGAATCTTTAAGTTTTTGTGCAGTTTGATTTGCTATAATTACGTCCAACTCATTGGCGGCATTATTATAACAGTTTACTTTGGATAGATCACAAACTGGTATATCGAAGGGTTCTTAAGAAAATGATAAAGTTTTAAAGTGGATAATTTTATATACAATTATACAACTTACTGGGCATCCAAAATTTAGCGCAACCACATTTTGCTATGGTATAATTAGTTAAACATTCTGTTTGACAATTATTTTGTGTATAGAATTTAAAGAAGTGTAAATTTCGTTCACTATTAAAATAACATTGTCTCCTAGATAGAAATTTTATATAAATATATAGTAAATTATAGAAAAATCAATATGGATTGTAATTAAATCTTAATCAAATATTTGAGACCTTATGATAAGTATATTATATTATTTAAAAGGAAATTAATGAAATTTAGAATTAGGGAAGAAGGGAGGAGATGTAACAGAGGTTAAACCTTAATTTTAAAGTCGAAAGATTATACTTTCAGATCATATAACCGATTTTTTAAACAAAGGTGTCCTTATGATGTCATAATGTCTCAAATATGACCAAAACGAGTTTGGTTTTTGAAACTTTAGAACAGACGGGTGTGATGGAGAAATTCTTCGATTATATTCGCTATAATTCTGGTAAGATTTTCATGATCGGTGCTATAACTTATTAACATACTTTTCTGGTCCAAATTGTAATAAATTCTCCAGAGATGTTATATATTGTGGTAGAACTGTTACCATTACTTCATGCGAATTCGGTACCAAAATATAATTACCCGTTGTTACGGGTACACTATCGGGAGAGTTTAGAAAGACCTACATGTAAATAACAACAACTATTTAATTATAGATCTTATTGTTTTTAATACTAAATACCTTAAATCCTTGTTTAAATCTATTACAAACATAATCATTATCATCTTCATAGGAACCTAGTAATGCGTAAAAACCATTGCGAGCTGATGACATTATAGATCTTTTTGGATAGGCATTAAAACCTTGATCCCGATAACCATAATCCAATGACCAATTTAGCATAGTATTAAACTTATCGAATTCTTTATCTTTATAACTTAAAAAACTGAAATTATACGGATTTTTTTATCATATGACTTATAAAATAAGGAAATACTTACTCAGTATGACGATATATATCTTGAGGTCTTAGACCATTAAATTGATAGCATACGCCCTCATTTGTAAGTACTTTTCTAATAATATTACAACCCTCATCAAAACGTCCATTCCATTTACATATTTGCATTGTTATATTTATATCGGAGACCATATTTAAAAGATTTTCTGCCACGTCCACCTTTGTGTTGGTCGGTAAAAATGGGGAAAATTTCTTGATAACTTCTTGATCACAAGTCTGTAATGTTGCTAAAAATTGTTGTACACTACAAAAGAATTGATTTGTTAAATCTTCCAATAGCATTTTACACATAAACTAACTATTCCTCTGTTAAAACCTCCTTATCGGGAAATTTATTATATTGTTTAATTTCAGACCATATAAATTCCGATACATCAGAAAAATCAAACTTTGTTACATCCCTTTTATTCTCCGGACAAATGGTTACAGTTGGAAATGGTATTTTATGAATTTTCACTAGAGTTTCATCGAAACCCAATATGGTTGGAGTATCTAACCATTTGATATATGTTTCCCACATATAGCTTATTGCCAAATAAAGTGATATTACTGTAAAAATAATCCAATATAACCTAAAAGTATTAAATATTAGTTAAAAAATTCAAAATTTAATAAACATTTGTTTAACACTTAACTTTTCATAAAATGGCCGATGTATGGCAAAAATATAAGTTAATCCATGTACTGAAGTTTTTTTAGAATATTCCCTTAATACAGCCTTATAAGCCGAAGATTTTTTTCCATATATTAAATTGGTCTGTATGATTAAATCACTGGGTACCTCACTTAATGCCAGTGATGGTAAACTTGTATTTAAATTATCTTCTTCTTCTATCTGTTTTAATAAATTTAAATTTTTATTTGTAAACTTTTCATTTTCTTCACTTTCCATTTTGCCTTGTTTATGGTTAAAATATGACTAAAAACTTTTGGAACATTTCATACAACTTTTATATATACTTGTCAATTAATGGATTATGTAAAATGACTAAATGTGTGTAACTTTAATTAAATAAACTTAATCACAAAGGACTATTTAAAATTGTCATTATATATTTAATCTCTTTATACAAAAAAAAAATTTACGTAACACGGTGTGAATACCTACGAACAACACGTGCAGGATTTAAAGAGCCAGTTTTCACTTAAAACTGTTGAATTTAATCGTTCTAGTTTGATCTTTCAAACTTTATCTTTGTATTATCTTTAATCATTAATTTTACAAGTTAAATTTAGTTCTAGTTCAGTTCTAGTTCAACTCTAGTTCAGTTCTAGTTCAGTTCTAGTTCAGTTCTAGTTCAGTTCTAGTTCAGTTCTAGTTCAGTTCTAGTTCAGTTCTAGTTCAGTTCTAGTTCAGTTCTAGTTCAGTTCTAGTTCAGTTCTAGTTCAGTTCTAGTTCAGTTCTAGTTCAGTTCTAGTTCAGTTCTAGTTCAGTTCTAGTTCAGTTCTAGTTCAGTTCTAGTTCAGTTCTAGTTCAGTTCTAGTTCAGTTCTAGTTCAGTTCTAGTTCAATTCTAGTTCAATTCTAGTTCAATTCTAGTTCAGTTCTAGTTCAGTTCTAGTTCAGTTCTAGTTCAGTTCTAGTTCAGTTCTAGTTCAGTTCTAGTTCAGTTCTAGTTCAGTTCTAGTTCAGTTTTAGTTCAGTTCTAGTTCAGTTCTAGTTCAGTTCTAGTTCAGTTCTAGTTTAGTTCTAGTTCAGTTCTAGTTCAATTCTAGTTCAATTCTAGTTCAGTTCTACTTCAGTTCTAGTCAAGTTTTAGTTCAGTTTTAGTTCAGTTTTAGTTCAGTTTTAGTTCAGTTCTAGTTCAGTTCTACTTCAGTTCTAGTCAAGTTTTAGTTCAGTTTTAGTTCAGTTTTAGTTCAGTTCTAGTTCAGTTCTAGTTCAGTTCTAGTTCAGTTCTAGTTCAATTCTAGTTCAGTTCTAGTTCAGTTCTAGTTCAGTTCTAGTTCAGT
>NC_060954.1:52665553-52688096 GCF_022045245.1 Lucilia cuprina
GACTATAGACTAGACTATAGACTAGACTATAGACTAGACTATAGACTAGACTATAGACTAGACTATAGACTTGACTATAGACTGGACTATAGACTAGACTATAGACTAAACTATAGACTATGCTATAGACCATAGACTATACTATAGACTAGACTATAGACTATGCTATAGACCAAGACTATACTATAGACTATACTGTAGACTAGACTATTGACTAGACTATAGACTAGACTATAGACTAGACTATAGACTAGACTATAGACTAGACTATAAACTAGACTATAGACTTGATTATAGACGGAACTATAGACTAGACTATAGACTGGACTATAGACTAGACTACAGACTAAACTATGGACTAAATTTTAGACTAGACCATAGACTATACTATAGACTGGACTATAGACTAGACTATATACTAGACTATAGACTAGACTTTAGACTAAACTATAGACTAGACTATAGACTAGAATATAGACCGGACTAGATTATACACTAGACTGAAAACAAGACTAGACTTAAAAGCTTTAATGGTGGACATAAGAAATTAATTCACCTTATAACCCTGTTTAAAAGTGCGACAGGTATAATCGAAATTATGCTCAAAACCAATCATAAAGGCAAACAAACCATTGCGGGCCGATGACAGTACCGTTCTCTGGGGATAAGCATTAAAACCCTGATCCACATAACCATCATCTAAAGACCAATTACCCGAAATGTTATTAAATCTAGGCAATTCTTCATCAAAGTAATTGTTATAGTCAATAAGAGTTTTATCCGAATAACTTATAAAGCTAAAGAATATGAAAAAATAAGAAAAATCAAGAAATAATTTAAGCATACATTTGAATTTGAATTGCAACTTACCCAGGATCTCTGTATATATCTTCAGCTTGCAAACCATTAAATTGATAACATACACCTTCATCGGTCATAACATATTTAAATAATTTATCACAAAAATAAAAGCGACCATTCCATTTACAAAATGGCAGCGTAGTATTTGGGGCCAAGGCCATTTCTACCAACGCCTGAGCCACATCCACATGCATACCTTTAGGTATATGAGAAGCAAAGCGATCGATAACATCACTTTCACAGATTTGTAAAGTCGCAGCAAAATGTTGTAATCTAAATGTTTGAGAGAAAGTGTTTAAATTTAAATTATACAATTATCCTTTAACAAAACTTACTCTTCATCGGTTAAATTAAATAAATTTTCAAATTTATTATTTTGCTCGATTTCAGACCAAATTTGTTGCGACACATTGGTAAAATCAAAAGTGGTAGTATCCATTTTAATTTCCGGGCAAATTGTTATGGTGGGAAATGGTATTTTATTAATTGGCACTAGTGTCTCATCAAAACCCAAAATTACTGGAGAATCCAACCATTTCAAATAGGTATCCCACATTAAGGAGATGGCAAAATAGAATGATATTAACATCAATACAATCCAATAAAGCCTTGAAAGAAGAAGTGGTCATTATAAAATTTACACTTAATACAAAAGAGAACTAAAACAAACTTTTCATAAAATGGCCGATGAACTTCAAAGATATAACGTAAACCATGAACCGAAGTACTCTTGGAGTATTCAGCCAATAGACCCTTACAGGCCGACCATCTGCTGCCATATTTTATACGAGATCTTATGATTAAATCACTGGGCACATCACTTAAAGCTTGAGAAGTTAAACTTAAACTACGCTCCGTTTGACTGGGCAGCGAAAGAAAATCCGGTTCTGGCTGTGGAAAATGTACCGTTTTGCCATCTTTATTCGGAAACATAATGTTATTCTTTAAAAAAAATATATAAAAGCGTTTCGTTTGAGTTTATGTATAACCGTTTAATGTTTAGCAACTTCTAAAGATTTTTCGCTATTTGGTGTGTCCTTTTATAGTTATTTATCATTTAAAGGCTTGTAAGAAAATAATGTAATTACAAACATACCCCAATGGATGTTGTCTACAGATGTCAACCTTTTGGGATTACTTAATATTTAAATAAATATTTTCACCTACTTTAACATAAGTATCACATTAATGTCGCTACTTTAAGTTGAATACTGATTCGTTTTGTCGTTGAGTTTGTTGCAAAAAGGATAACAATTTACATTTCAAATAAGTACGCAATGGACTCGCAAAGGTATGTTTAGTTTTGGAATTGTATGTTTTTGGTTTATTGGCTAGTCTGTTGACCAATTTAAAAGTTTTAACTTATTATTGCATCAGTCTGCTGACAAGTTTATTTACTAGTCTCTTAATAAGTCTACTATGCACGACGTTATTAGTCTTTATCCAACAAATCCCAGAGTTTATTATCTAGTCTATAGACGAGTCTATGGATTACCGTATAAACAAGTCTATTAACTTATATATGAACTAGCCTGTTGTCTAGTCTATGGATTAGTATATGAACTAATCTATTGACTTCTATATGAACTAGTCTGTTGTCTAGCCTATGCATTAGTTTGTTGATTATTCTATGAACCTGTTAACTAGTATATTGATTATTCTGTTAACTCGACTCTTAACTAGTATATTTACTTATACATTGACTAGTACACTTTTAAAACTCTCTGCTGATTAGTGTTTTAAATTAAAATAATCTTCTAGTAAAACGACAATACCAATTTGGTATTTTATAGCGCCCATGTACTTATCTGTTTAGTACATGTGTAAATTATCATTTAACTTTTACACCTACATAAAATGAATTGTGGAATATATTTTATTATTTAATTAATAAAACATTTGACAAAGAAACACTAATTAAAACAACCCTTTTGGGATACACATAAACAAATGTATATCAAAATACTAGGCCTAACACTTATAGAGAAATATACCTAAAAATAAAACTATTTTACAATTACAAGAAAAGTAAATTTAGTACATTTACTTAAAGTAATCATTTTATTAAAAGTTTTAAATAGACTAGACATTTGCCTGTAGACAATATACTTGTCCATAGGGTAGACTATAATCTTGATCATACTATAGAGTAGATAGACTATAAATTAGGCTATAGACTAGACTATAGACTAGACTATAGACTAGACTATAGACTACACTATAGACTGCAGTATAGACTACACTATAGACTGTAGACTAGACTTTAGACTAGACTATAGACTAGACTATAGACTAGACTATAGACTAGACTATAGACTAGACTATAGACTAGACTATAGACTAGACTATAGACTAGACTATAGACTAGACTATAGACTCTACTATAGACTAGACTATAGACTAGACCATAGACTAGACTATAAACTAGACTAGACTATAGACTAGACTATAGGCTAGACTATAGACTAGACTGTATTCTAGACTATAGGCTAGACTATAGGCTAGACTATAGTAGACTAGACTAGACTATAGGCTAGACTATAGACTAAACTATATTCTAGACTATAGGCTAGACTATAGACTAGACAATAGACTAGAATATAGGCTTGACTATAGACTAGACTATATACTAGACTATAGACTAGACTATAGACTGGACAATAGACTAGACTATAGACTAGACAATAGACTAGACTATAGGCTAGACTATATTCTAAACTATAGACTCAACTAAAAACTCGACTAAAGACTAGACTACGTTATACACTATAGGCTAGACTAACCAATAAACTAGATTATTAACTAAACTGGATTAAATCCGGTGTTTCGAGCAAAATTTAATTCTGCTTCTACTACTGATAACTAATTCTTAGAAAAGTTCTATATTTGAAAATTCCGAATAAACAATTGGATTTGTATTTTTTTTATAAAAAAATATTTTTTTATTAAAAATGCCGCAACAAAATTTCAAATTTAAACATGCAAGTAAAATAGCTAACAAAATCATTTATCAACTGGACAAGTTAATTTCTAATTCATCAATTTTCTTTTGAATCAATAAACGCTTACGATAATTATGAAATAAACGTACAGAAAAGAAATAAATAAATTCAATTATAGTTAATATCGAACCGCCCATAAATAATCCAAAAATAGCACCACAATCGGCAATTAATTGGTTGTGATCGTATATTGCCGTACGTTTAATGGCGGTAAATTGTGATTCCTTATAGTGTACGATTAGACGTGATAGAGAAATACTAAAAACTAAAACGTTAGTAAAATACTACATATTTTAGTTAATATTCTTTTCAAACTTACTCTTCATTATGATCAAATAGACGATACGCCTTTAGTGTTGCATTTGCATCTAAATTTCCCTGTGTAATTTCGAAATTATATTCCAGAGAATTACAGGCCGGTATACAATCACATATTATTTGCACTTTGTGATCTTTAGTTTTGCGAGCAGTTTGATTTGCTATTAATAGTTCGAGATCATGGGCAGCATTTGTATAACAGGTCAGTTTAGTGATATCACAAATTGGTATATCTAAGGGTCCTTAAAATAGATTTTAATATTGAGTTCTATGAAATATGTTTGTTTGACTTACTGGGCATCCAAAATCGGGCACAACCACATTTTGTTATAGTATAGTTAGTTGAACATTCAGTTTGACAATTATTTTGTGTGTAGAATTTAAAGTAACGCAAATTTCGCTCTTTATTGAAATAGCATTGTCTCCTAAATGAAATAGTTTAAATTTAAGTTTTTGGACTATATATATTATATATAGTTTTCTTACTTTTCGACTGGATAATCCATTAAATTATCTTGAGACTTTATGAATTGTGGTACAACTGTGATCATTACATCTTTCGATTTTGGTACCAAAATATAATTGCCTCTGGTTAAAGCTATGCTATCGGGAGAGTTTAGAAAGACCTATTTATGTATGTATTACAATATTAGAAATGTTTTATATGTATATATTTCATACATTCATTACCTTATATCCTTGTTTAAAAGTTCCACATAAATAATCGATATGTTTACCAAATGTTGCTAATTCTAGACGAAAGCCATTGCGAACAGATGGCAAAATGGATCTTAAAGGATATGCATTATAACCTTGACCCTGGTAACCGCCATCTAAAGACCAACTTCCGCTAACATTAACATCGTTTTCTAATTCATCTTTATAGTTGATATATCTAAAAATAATTAAAACAAGTAAAAAATTATAGTCGAACAACGACGACCATATAATACCCTGCGCCTGTTAGAAAAATAAAATATGATTTAGTTTTCATAATAAAACATTTAAGTTGAATTGTACCTTGCCTCAGATATACTTAAGCCATTTATTGTTGAATATATCCGTGGACATTTAAGTCAAATTTTAAAGTTGGCATTTTATAGGGGCTAGGGTCAAATGAGGCCCTATAATTATAGAGTTTCTGATGGTCATCAAGTCTAGTATATAACTTGGTTTTGCAACTTTTTGTTGAGATACGAGTATGTTAAACATAATTATGAACTTAAAAGCCCTTCGGCCTGTTCAGTTGTATGGGGGCTAGATAAAATAATCGACTGATTAACCATTTTCAATAGGCTTCGTCTACGGTACTATAGAAGATCATGTGTCAAATTTCATTGAATTATCTCCAAAATTACGACCTGTAGTTTGATTACAAGGTTTACAAGCCGTATTCGGGGATTCAATAGGGTTCTACAAATCGACTTTTGAATAATCGAACAATCGACTTTCGAAGAATCGAACAATCGCCTTTTTGTCGAAAAAAGTCGAAGTCGACTATTTTGTTCCAAAAAAGTCGATAACTCGACTATCGTCTATGAAAGAAGTCGACTTTGTAAATAAAAGTCGAAAAAAAGTTGAATATAGTCGAAAAAAGTCGAATATAGTCGAAAAGGGCGATAAGTCGAAAAACGTCGAAAGAAGTCGGAAAAAGTAGAAAGAAGTCGGAAAAAGGCGAAAATAGTCGGAAAAAGTCGAAAGAAGTCGGAAAAAGGCGAAAATAGTCGAAAGAAGTCGGAAAAAGTTGAAAAATTGGAAAAAGTCGAAAAATCGGAAAAAGTCGTTAAAAGTCGAAATTATTGTTTGGTGGGAAATACGTCGTTTTGTTAGTAGAGTTATTTATAGAATATTTATAAAAAAATTAAAAAGTCGACACAGACTGGGGTTGAACTCAGTACTTTCCATCCAAAATGTCTTTCCTTTTGAAGAAATATGAAAAAAAATCATAGAAACCACAAAAAATACCTTTTTGTCCTTGATCCAGCTCGCCAAACATTGACTCCAAGACAAAAATTTTGAGAAAAAAGTCAAAAACTCTAAAATAGTCAAAAAAAAAACTTGAAAAGTCCAAAATAGTTAAAAATCGAAAAAAAAATCGGAAAAATTCGAAAAAAAATTGGAAAAAGTCAAAAAAAAGTCGGAAAATACTAAAAGTCGACTTTTAATTAAATGAAAAAAGCCGAAAGTCTAAAATAGTCGGAAAAAATCGAAAAGTCCAAAATAGTTGAAAATAGAAAAAAAGTCGAAAAAAATCAAAAATAGTCGAAAAGTCGGAAAATACTAAAAGTCGAAAAGTCGACTTTTAATAGAAAAAGCCGAAAAATCGACTTTTAAATGCAAAAAGTCAAAAAGTCGACTTTTCGTTTCAACTATAGAACCCCAGGGTTCAGTTGTATGGGGGCTATGTGAAATAATGGACCTGTGAAATACGACCTGTACTTTGATTACAAGGTTTATATGGACGGACAGACGGACGGACATAGTTAAATCGACTTAGAAAACGATTCTGATCCGATTGGTATTCTTTAAGAAGGGTATAGGAGCAATATTATTGTGCGTTACAAACAACAGCACAAATCCAATATAATTAAAGTGGTGTAGGGCACAACTCCCCACTAAAGTGGTGAAGGGTATAAAAATATCAAATTAACTATTATCTCAAATGGACCTATAAAGCTTAACAGGTCCAATGATATTTTAAGTATATTCATTAAAAACTCACTCTGTTTTCTTATACAGATCTTGATGTCTCAAACCGTTAAATTGAAAACATACACCATCTTCTGTAATCATCTTCTTTAGAATCCCACAAGAATAATCCAGAACAGTTTTCCATTCACAGGCTGTTATTGTGGTATTTGTATCGTGAACTATATCTAATAGATTTTGTGCCACATTCATATTTATATTGCTTGTCATATAGGGTGCAAATCTAGAGATAATTTCTTGATCACATATTTGCAAAGTCGAAAGAAAACGTTGTTCTCTACAAAAATATAAAAACAAAATTTCATAATTATATTTTTTTTTCAAGAATAAGTTCCCCACTTACTGTTTCTCACTGATATTTAGTCTATTTTGAAAATCTCCATATTCCATAATTTCAGACCATATTAAACTAGATACCTCAGGAAACTGAGAATTTGTCATATCTCTTTTATTTTCCGGACATATGGTTATGGTGGGAAATGGTATTGTACTAATATCCACAAGTGTCTCATCAAATCCTAATATAACCGGAGTATTCGACCATTTGTCATAGCTTTCCCACATATAATATATAGCCAAATATAAAGACACTAACAGTGCAATAATCCAGTATAATCTGCAATTATTACATAACAAGTTGTTAAAAACTTAAACAAATCGTATATATATATTATTAATTTAACTTTTCATAAAATGGCCGATGTATTTCAAAAATATAATTTAATCCATGTACTGATGTCTTTTTGGAATATTCTTTTAATACCGCTTTAAAAGCAGATTTTCCATTGCCATAAATAAAATTTGTTTTAATTATAACACAACTGGGAACATCACTTAAAGCTAGAGAATTAAGACTTAGATTTATATCATATTCTGATATATTAAATGAATCTGAATCTAAATTAATTGATTTTTTATCAATTTCACTTTTCATATTGTTTTCTTTTTTTCAATATATTTTTCTTTAGAAACTATAGCGTACAGTTGCCAATATATGACTGTGAAAATTTAAGAATTTTCGGAAAACTTTTACATTTGTCATTCATATCCATATTGTGGTACATCATACTAATTATATGGCTATTACTCTCGAAGGACTATAAAATATACCACTTAATGCATACATTTTTTTTAATATAGACCATCTCTGCACCTTCATAGCCGGTGAGTGTTTTAAAAGTTTAAACAAAGAAATTTTACCATATAAAGGGTTTTTCAATAAGAACTTTTTTTCGAAGCTTAATAAACACATGAAATCATTTGAATACTTATTTATGTAAAAATGTAAAATTGGCCACAGTTTACCTAAGAAATCATTTTATGAAAATTTTTTATAAAAGTAAAGTTATGTTTTCCGAGTTATAAAATAATTATTTTCTATAAAATTATCTAAAAATCCAAATAGAGTTCCTTTAAATTCTCCAGTTAAAGAATATCTTTTTGAAAAACTCTGTAGTATATTTTTTTAAGATACACAAATTAGGTCAATGTAAAATGATGTTTCATACTTAGTTTTTAACTTTTGGTTCTTTTAAGTAATTTGATTTGAAGTTAAAATGACAACCAACATTTGAAGTTAAAATGACAACCAACAGTCTAGTCTATAGTCTAGTCTATAGTCTAGTCTATAGTCTAGTCTATAGTCTAGTCTATAGTCTAGTCTATAGTCTAGTCTATAGTCTAGTCTATAGTCTAGTCTATAGTCTAGTCTATAGTCTAGTCTATAGTCTAGTCTATAGTCTAGTCTATAGTCTAGTCTATAGTCTAGTCTAAAGTATAGTCTTTAGCATAGTCTATAATCTAGTCTATAGGATAGTCTAGTCTATATTAAAGTTTACAGTTTAGTCTATATTCTTGGTATATTCCATAGCCTAGTCTATAGACATGCATAGTTTAGTTTATAGTCTTTTTTAGTATATAGTTTAGCCTATAATCTAATCTATGGTCCAGGTCGTCTATTGTCTGGTCTATAGTGTAGTCTATAATCTAGATATTAGTCTATTCTATAGTCTTATCTATATTCTAGTCTACAGTCTATTATATGACCCATTTTGCAGTTTAGTTTTTTTATATTTATAGTCTAGTCTTTAGTCTACTTTATAGTCTAGTTTTTAGTCTAGTCTGTAGTCTAGTCTGTAGTCTAGTCTATAGTCTAATCTATAGTCTAGTTTATAGTCTAGTCTATAGTCTAGTATATAGTCTAGTCTATAGTCTATTCTATAGTCTAGTCAATAGTCTAGTCTAGTCAATAGTCTGGTCTAGCCTAAAGTCTAGTCTATAGTATAGTCTATAGTCTAGTCAATAATCTAGTCTATAGTCTAGTCTCTAATCTAGTCTATAGTCTAGTCTATAGTCTAGCTTATAGTCTAGCCTATAGTATAGTCTATAGTCTAGTCTATAGTCTAGTCTATAGTCTAGTCTATAGTCTAGTCTATAGTCTAGTCTATAGTCTAGTCTATAGTCTAGTCTATAGTCTAGTCTATAGTCTAGCCTATAGTCTAGTCTATAGTCTAGTCCATAGTCTGGTCTATAGTCTAGTCCATAGTCTAGTCTATTGTCTTGTCTATAGTTTAGTCAATAGTCTAGTTTATAGCTTGATATTTAGCCTGGTTTATGGTCTAGTTTATACTCTAGTCTATAGTTTAGTCTATGGTCTTGTCTATAGTTTAATCTAGATTCCATTCTATAGTTTAGTCTAGTCTATAATATAGTGTGTATTCCAAGATTTAATCTGTTATATAGTCTAGACAATATCATCTTTTGATGGTGGGTTTAAAACATAACCGTTCAATTTATCAATGACCATTTCAATTTATTTTAAGGTATTCCTAAATTCACCCGAAAGTGTACCCTTAACAACGGGAAACTATATTTTAGTGCCACACGATGAAGAAGTATTGGTATCAATTATACCACAATATGTTATATCTACAGATAATTTACATGGATTTGGTCCGGAAAAGTAAGTTAATTTTATTCAAATTTTCTAAACTAAGATTAACATTGCGACTTCTCTGCCAAAGACGCCAGTGTTATTTTAATGATGAACGTTATTTGCGCTACTTTAAATCGTATTCCCAAAGTAATTGTCAAACTGAATGTTTGGCAAATTATACAATAAATAAATGCGGTTGTGCTAAATTTTGGATGCCCAGTAAGTTTGCTTCTTTTTTTTTAAATCAATTTTATATATAATTTATGGGCAGAAATTTACACTTTGTCTTATATTGCAGAACCCTTAGATACTCCGGTCTGTAGTCTGGCTCAAGTTGATTGTTATAGTCATGCGGCTGATGAAATGAATATCATAATTGCAAATCAAACTAAACAGAAACTTATCAATTCGAATGTGAAAATAATGTGTGATTGTATGCCCTCATGCAATTCGTTGGATTATAATTTTGAAATATCACGAGCCCATTATGATTTTGAGAAAACAGTTATTGCCCAAAGAGATTCATATGAACATGATGAGTATGTTTAATGTCGCAGAAATCATTTTCTAATATATTTATATATATGTTTTAATCTTATTTTTTTTAGTGGTCGTGCTTCACGTTTTTCAGTTTATTTTAAAGAACCCCAATTCACAGCTATTAAACGTACTGTGATGTTTGGTGTTACCACTTTAATAGCAAATTGTGGTGGCATTTTTGGTCTTTTTATGGGCATATCAAGTTTAAGTATTATCGAATTTATTTATTTCTTTTCGGTACGTTTATTTAATAATTTAAGAAAAAGACATTTTATCAAAAAGAAATTAATGGAAACCGATTTGGAGGAACTTTAAGAAATAAACTTAATGTTATGACTATATTTAAAAAAAAGTGTTATGTTATTTATGTTTAACCCTCCGTCATGCGCATGTATCTGGCCAGATATTTTACGAATTTAACTGTGATTTTAATATATTTCTAATTTGGTTATGGGGTTTGAGTCTCCAGGTACCCTTTACAAATATTGTTAGATATGGTAATATTGTTACTAAAATGGCATATTTTTCATATATGTATGTACTGAAATACATAGTGTATCTCGCCAGATACATGCGCTACGTACGTGACTATCGGAACATGTGCATGACGGAGGGTTAAATATTGGTAAAGTATTCAGTAGATTGTACTCATTCGCTTAACCCATAAATGTTCGTTTAAAATGCTATAAGTCTTGCTTGAAGTCCACATTAGTTTTATAGAAAAGTTAATAATCTAGTCTTGATTGCAGCGGAGTTTGGTATAGTTTATATTCTAGAGTTTAGACTAAATCTTAATCTATAGTTTAGTCTTGCCCATAGTTTAAACTAATTAAAAACCATTTGTTTTTGTTTTTTTAGTAACTTGTTTTATCAATATAATTATTTACAAGGATGGCATATTTTGTTTATTTTTTTTTTTTTTGCAAACAATTTTCCAAGTCCTTAAACAATTTAAAGGTTAATCATTATTTGTAGGTACTTAATACAGTTTTAAATGTTTCTTTATATGAATATTTATATATGTATAAGTTAAGCAAATTCGTTAAGATTTTAAACAATATTTTTATTCTTATTTATAATAATATATATAAATTTTCTTTATTTAAAATAGTTATTGTTAGAAAATGATTATTGTAACTTGATGAATTTTAAATAACACTTATTAAAAATTTTCTAAATATATATATATGTATGTATATATAAATATGTAAATACATTAGAAATGTATTTATAACGTTAGTATTTTAGATTATAATCGGTTTTTTGTTGAGAAGAAAAATATCTGTAATTAATATATAACAAAAACTTTAATGGATTATTGAGATAATTGTAATTATAACATTTTTTTCATTCAACAACTAATCTATTTCGATAGAGTTTGACTGTGGCCGATATTTCGTTCCCGAATTGAAAAAAAAATCGGTCGTTAAGTTCACAATCTTTGGCCGATTGGCCGGGACTCTTTTTTAAACCGAAGCGAAGATTTGTTTCTATTTCAATTCAAAATATGTTATAAATAAGGAAAATTTCTCAATGTCTTGTTATTTTTTATAGGAATGGTGTATTGACAGCATTTAAGCTAGTCCAAGGGCTTGTCAATAAACTAGTTTACAGATCAATAGTCTTATCAATAAATTTTAACTAATTTTAGTCATTTGACTATAATAAGTACTAATTCACAGACTTGTCAAGAGTAGTTCACCGACTAGTCTATAGAATAGTCAATATACTAGTTCATAGACGAACAGTCAAACGACTATTTCATATACTTGTCAATAGAATGGACCTTTTCAATAAACTAATTGAAAGATTAGTTCCTAAAAGTTCATTATATTGTCCATTATACTGTCCACAGACTAGTCAATGAAGTAGTCCACCAACTAGTCCATAGAATAGTACACAAACTAGTCAATAGACTAGAACAAAAACTAATCTATAGACTAGAACACAGACTAGAATATAGTTAGAGATTTAGAATAGGGACCATACTACACTAGTCAACATACTAGTTAATACACTAATAGTCAAAGAACTAGTTCATATACTTGATCAGTCTTTTGTACTAGTCATTAAACTAATGCAAAACTTAGTTTATTAGCTGTCTAGTCCATAGACCATAATACTGACTAGACAATATACTAGTTCATAGACCAGTCAAAAAACTAGACAGGTTAATCAATAGACTAGCCAACAGATCATTAATCTAATCAACAGACTAGTTCTCAGATAAACAAGAAATTAATCAATAAACTAGTTCATAGTGTTATTCATAAATTAGTCCACAGACTTGTCAAATGTCTAGTCTACAGACTAGACAATAAACTAGTTCAATAGTCAATAGTTTAGTTTATAAACCAGTCAATAGAAAGTCCACAAGTCAATAAACTTACCTATAAACTAGGCAATAGAATTAATAGACTTGTTCACAGATCAGACTAGACTATAATTAGGGATTTAGAATAATCCACAAATAGCTCATAGACCATTCAATGGACTTGTCCACAGACTAGTCAATGAAGAAGTCCACCAACTAGTCCATAGAATAGTCCACAAACTAGTCAATAGACTAAGTCACAAACTAATCAATAGAATAGTACTCAGATCTGACTAGACTATAGCTGGATATATAGTTTAATACATAGACTAGACTAGTCAATAGACTAATAGTCAATGGTCTAGTCATGTACTTGCCAATAGAATATTCCTTTGGACAAGTCGATAAGCTAATTCAAAAATTAGTTCGTCAACTGTGTAATATATTAGTCTATAGACCATAATAAGACTAGACTAGTCCATAAACTGGTCAATAGACAGGTTAATCAATAGACTAGCCCACAGAGCAATAATCTAATCAATAGACTAGTTTAAAGATAAACAAGAGATTCATAAATAAACTAGTTTACAGTCTCATTAATAAATTAGTCCACCAACTAGTCAAATGAATAGTCTACAGACTAGACAATAAACTAGTCCAATAGTCAATAGTTTAGTTTATAAACCAGTCCACAAACTATTCAATAGACTAGTCCACAATCTGATCAATAGACTATTGCTCACATCAGATTAGACTGTAACTGGAAATTTAGAATAGCCCACAAACTAGTTCAAAGATAAACAATAGACTCATCAATAAACTAGTTCACAGACTCGTCAATAAAGTAGTTTACAGACCAGTCAAATAACTAGTTTGCTGACTAGTCAATAAACTAGTCCAATAGTCAATCGTTTAGTTCATATACCAGTCAATAGAAAAGTCCACAAACTAGTAAATAAACTAGTTAATAGAATGGTCCACAAACTAATCAATAGACTAGTGATCATATAAGACTTGACTATAGCAGAAGATTTGAAATAGTTCACAAGCTAGTCCACAAACTAGTTCAAAGATAAACAAGAGACTCATCAAAAAACTAGTTCACAGACTCGTCAATAAATTAATTTAAAGACCAGTCAAATTACTAGTTTACTGCCTAGTCAATAAACTAGTCCAATAGTCAATAGTTTAGTTCATATACCAGTCAATAGAAATGTCTACAAACTAGTAAATAAAGATTGTGATTAATCCACAGACTAGGCAATATGCTCGTCCATAGATTAGTCCACAAATTATTCAACACAATAGTTCACAGTTCAATATTATGACAACAGACTAGACTATAGTTAAGTCTATATAATAGTCCTCAGACTGTTCAATATATTAGTCCATAGTCTGTTTAATAGACTAGACCAAAAAGACTAACAATTCATCATAGGTTTATTATACAAATTTCGCAAAGACGCTAAAAGTATTTTAATAATTTAATTTTTTTTGCAATATTTTCTCGAACATTTCATATTAAACAAAAAAAATCTAATTTTCATAATAATTTCTAAAGAAACTTTCTTCATTTTATTGTAAAATTAAATAATTATAGTTTTATTATTTATTTATTTATAATATACATATATTTTTCTTTGCAAATTATTATACACAAAATACTGTTAACAAATTGTTTAAACAAAACAGGAAATTTTAAAAGAATTTTTTTATTTTTCTTCTTTTTTTTAAAACTTAAATACAAAGGAATAAAGAAAGAAAAAACAATTATGGAAACACAAATTATAGCTTAATTTATATTTTTGTAATAAAACAAGATAAAAAGGAAACGATAATAAAATCTTAAGAAAGAAAGAAAAACAAAAATAACAATATAAGAGTTAGAATTATGAAACTGGATGAACAGTTGTTGTTGTTGGTGAAGATGTTTAATAGAAGAAAAGCCGCCGCCACAGCTTTATATTAATTCAAACTTAGCTGTTGTTATAAACTGCTATTAAATTTGTTTCTTTGTTATAATTCTTAATTAAAATGTTGTTGTTGTTTTGAAGTTGAAGGGTTTTTTGTTTTTTACAATACATATACATTTTGGTTAGTTGGTTGATAGTTTAGTTTCATTCTTACTCTTTCATTTTTTTTTTTTAAATTTTACAAATACATCTATTATATATTACTCGTTTTTTTGTTGTTGTTAAAAATTAAGCTAAACAATTACTTAAGAAGTTTTATTTTTGTATTTATTGTGGTTTACGTTCTTTAGTTGGGGAATATTAAACGTTTTGTTTTTTGACTTTTTCTTAATTAGAATGTCTTCTAGCAGAGGTTTTTTTTGTTCTTAACATTAACATAACATTTCATTTAGTTTATTATTTTTTTTACTTTTTTACATTTTAGCTGTTTCAATCATATCAATGTTAAGTTTATAGAATACATAGGGATAGTATTCAGATTGGCCAAAACCTAAACCGGGTATGTCAACAGTCTGTAAGAGAAAAAGACAATAAAAATTTATTATTGCAACGTTTTTGTTTATATTGATAACTTACATCAGCAGCATTGCCAGCTTGACCAGCAGCTGAAGCACCATCCAAGTGTCCATACAATTGATTTAAGCAATCACGTAAACGTTTCATGCTCTTCTTGTTGGGTTCAATAAGAATGGCTTGGAAATTAACTGGTAAACCGTATCTAAAAGAAATAAAAGGAGAAAATATTTTTAGAATAAACTTAAAGGGCTTAAAGGTAATAGTCTAGTCTATAGCCTAGTTTATAGTCTAGTCTATAGTCTAGTCTATAGTCTAGTCTATAGTCTAGTCTATAGTCTAGTCTATAGTCTAGTCTATAGTCTAGTCTATAGTCTAGTCTATAGTCTAGTCTATAGTCTAGTCTATAGTCTAGTCTATAGTCTAGTCTACAGTTTAGTCTAACGTCTAGTCTATAGTCTAGTCCATAGTCAAGGCTATAGTCTAGTCTATTCTAAAATCTAACGTCTAGACTATAGTCTAGTCCATAGCCAAGGCTATAGTCTAGTCTATTCTATAGTCTAGTCTATAATATAGTTTATAGTCTAGGCTATAGTCTAGTATATAGTTGAGCCTATAGTCTAAACTAGACTATAGTCTATAGACCAGTTTATAGCCTTGTCTATTGTTTAGTCTATGGTCAATCCTTTAGTCTTGTTTATGATCTAGTCTATAGTTTAGTCCATAGTCTTGTCTACAGCCTAGCCTATAGTCAAGTAGGTAGTCTAGTCTGTAATGCAGTCTAAAGTCTAGTGTTTAGCCTATTGTAGTCAAGTCTATACTATTAACTTATTTGTTTGTTTATTACTTACCTCAATACAGATTCAACAAATACACGCAAAGCCTTAACGTGTATTAAAGCACAGAAAGCTTCACTGAAGTTAACCTTCAACCATCTAACCAAAGGACCCTTTACGAAATTAATAAAGAACATACGAAAAATATAATTACAATTTATCTTATTTAAAATTAACAAGTTGAACTTACAAATTGCTTCTTCTTATCGGTAATCAATTTAGTTCTTTCATTTTGACCAGCAGCCAATTCTTCTTCATTGTAAACGAAATCACGTACAATGAATTTCTTTTCGCGGGCATGTAATTTAAACTCTTCTACAACCTTCTTAAACAAGGTCACATTGTAGAGACAGTAATCATTGTCTTGGGTAATCAAAGTCGATGAACGAGGCACAATCATATCGGTGATTTTTTCATAATTAGCCATCCATTCGTTGGCCAACATTCTGGAATAGAGAAAAAGTAATTTCATTTGAAAAATTAATAAAAAAAATATTATTTAAATATACAATTAATATCACTTACTTGGGTACAATCACCAATAGAGTGGTTAAATATTCAGAATCCAAAATGAAATGTTCCTTTTTAACCAAATCGGCCAAATTACGGGTCAACAAACTGCCACTAATTTGATGGAAACAAAAATAGTTTTTTTTTAATAATTTCTTATTTATTTGCAATAGTTTCAACTTACGTTTGTTTCTTTTCCAAATTTTGCAAACTACCCTTAAGGTTATTGTAGGCATTAGATTTTGTTTTCAAATCAGCATCAATTTGGCCGATTTGTTTGGAAATAATATCGGCAATGTTGCGCAAAGATTGCTTAATTGGATACTTGGCCATGTCCCATTGGAAGCGTGTAATATACACAGATAAATCGGCTATATAATGTTAAAAATTTCGATTAGATGTTTATTTTAAATAAATATTTGTTTTATAAAACTAATGCATAATTAGTTAAAGGTACAATTAAACAATTTAGTTTTATTTAAGCTAAGTGTAAGTACTAGAGTACTTTAAGAAAATTATTTAAATCTTATTTGAGTTTTTTTTATTTAAATTATATTTAATATACTAATTTAAAGTAAATTTAAATAGTTAATATTATACTTTTTGTTTTGAATTTTGAAAACGTTTTATTTGTAGACAGGATTACACATTACACAATATATACATTTACAAAACAAACATACACACACTGACGCTAATAAATTGCTTTATAATTTTTTTTATTAAATTTAAATAAAATAAAACAATTGTGTTATTTTTTTTTATAAATAAATAAAAATTATGCAAAAGTAATAAAATTTGTTAAAGATTTAAATTTCTTTATTACTATTTTCATAATATAATAAAAATTATTGTTCAATAACAATAACAACAAAGTTTAAGGTTAACTTTGTAAAATTTTCTTTTGACGTATACTTATTAATTTGTATTGCTAATACTCATACGTTTAGGTGGAGATCATCTAAATATTTCGTTTATTATTAACAAATATAAATTTATAAATTGCTTTTGATTTTAGTTTCTGTTGAGTTGTTCAGTTCTAGTTTAGTCCTAGTTCACTTCTTGTTCAGTTCTAGTTCAGTTCTTATTCAGTTCCAGTTCAGTTTCGCTCAGCTAAGTAAGAGTTCAGTTTAAATTTAATTCTAGTTCATTACTAGTTTAGATCTACTTTAGTTCTAGTTCAGTTCTAGTTCAGTTCTAGTTCAGTTCTAGTTCAGTTCTAGTTCGGTTCTAGTTCAGTTCTAGTTCAGTTCTAGTTCAGCTCCAGTTCAGTTCTAGTTCAGTTCTAGTTCAGTTCTAGTTCAGTTCTTGTTCAGTTCTTGTTCAGTTCTTGTTCAGTTCTTGTTCAGTTCTAGTTCAGTTCTAGTTCAGTTCTAGTTCAGTTCTAGTTCAGTTCTAGTTCAGTTCTAGTTCAGTTCTAGTCCAGTTATAGTTCAGTTCTAGTTCAGTTCTAGTTTAGATCTAGTTCAGTTCTAGTTAAGTTCTAATTCATGTTTAGTTCAGTTCCAGTTCTAGTTTAGTTCAGTTCTAGTACTATTCTAATTCTGTTTTAGTTCTGTTCTCTAGTTAATTTAGTAGTTTCTGGTTTAATCATATTTAAATGCCTTATTAAGTCTTTTGAAAATTCTATGGATTAGTCTGTAAACCAGTAATTGCGTCGGTTTTAAAAACTATTAAGAACTCTGTATTATTATTTACCCAAAAATCAAGCGAAAACATTATAAGATACATATATAGCAAATAAAACCTAAAAAACAGCATTTAAAATTACAAACAAGCAGCAACTACGACCAAACAAGAAAATAATATAAAAATAAAACTTAAATAAAGAAATACAGTTAAATCTGAAAACGAATAAGAAAAAAGTGGAGCCATTAAATAGATTTTTGTAGTTTGAAAAAAGTTTTACACTGCAAATAAAACAAAACGAAAGATTACACTGCAAATAAATTGAAGAGAAAAAAATAAGATTTTTTAAAGAAAATAATATTAACTTACACAATTTGTTTAACAATATATGAAATACTTAAAGCAAAAGTGTAGTTTTTTTTTTATTTATTAAAAGGAAAAAGTTGAAAAAAAGATGGTGGTATAAAGTTGAACTTGGAAACTGTTAACAGTTTTTTTATACACATTTTGAATACATAGTTGTATTTATAATTAAAGTATATATACACACACACAAATAAGTAGGCATATATGTATATGGAAATGTATATGTGAAATTAAAAGAACCGGCTAACCTGGACTTAAGGGCAATGTTGGCGGTTCGCCCATATCGTTGTCCGGACTGGAGCGACCATGACTACTACTGCCACAACAACTACTCACTGGTGACGATCTATGAGTTGATGTGAAATTAAATCCAATATTTAAATTTAATTGACTCGATGATGTGTGTCGGCTATTTAGTTTTTTTATTTTTTATTTATTTTTTTTGTATTTGTTTGTTAACAATGAGTTGTATTATTTTTTTTTAAAGGGATTAAAGAGAACCAAAACGTAAAAGCATATAAAACAAAAACAAATAAAGAAAGAGAAAAACAAACAGAGATATTCAAATTGTGAGGAGGTTTTGCATTGTTGTGGTTTGTAAGAAATAAAGTGAATATGGTGAATATTGTCGAATGGAATGGAGTGTGCGAAGAAGTTGAAAGATGTTAGGAATGAGAGTTAAACTATTAAGGTGATAAAATTAAACTGTTTAACAAAATTATTGATACAGCTTTTTCCAGATTTGGACAAGTTTGTATTTTCTTGCCTCCATTTGAAATATATAATGAGGTTTTTGGTATCGTATATGTAAGAAATCGGCTAACCTAGTTTTCATTTTTGAATTTTCGGTGATGAAGCGAGAAGTGTATAAACCATATTTTGTAGATGTTTAAAAAACTGTATTGCAAATTTGTATGTCTTCGTCAATTTATTCAGAAATTGAGATCAATTTTAGAAAAATGTATTCGCTTACTCTATTTTTCACTTTTTTAGAAATTTGCTCAATTTCCAGATCTATGTATTTATCTATGATTTATGTATTTATTGATCTATCTATCTATCTATCTATCTATCTATCTATCTATCTATCTATCTATCTATCTATCTATCTATCTATCTATCTATCTATCTATCTATCTATCTATCTATCTATCTATCTATCTATCTATCTATCTATCTATCTATCTATCTATCTATCTATCTATCTATCTATCTATCTATCTATCTATCTATCCATCTATCTATCTACCAATCTATCTATGTACAATTTTTATGTTTGTACGCACATCCTAACATGGAGAATTATACGGACCTGCTATATTATATACAAAACTTATTACAACTCACAATCTCCTCCCCTTTTTAATATTCGAAAAAAATCTTAATTTACCAAACAAAATCCTTACCATGAAACTATGAGGGTGTAGTAGCATGTAATTATTTAATTGTTGATATATGTCGTGTGATAATAAACATGCATGCACTACTTCATATCTCAGAAATACTAGTTTTGTTGGGGGCGCCAATCCATATGAAACAATTATATTTGTTTATTAGTCACTTATATATTTAGTTTAATATAGATCGATTATTTTTTTTTCTGTTTTGTTTATAATTGTTTTAACTACAGTATGGATAGGATTTTAATGTCCTTCAATAATTATAATTCTATATAGACAAAATAAATGAGCGTGACCCTTATAAAAATTCCCTTAAGGGAATAAATTTACTAATTTTTTTTTTTGGTATATCGAGAGATATAAAGTTTATTATTAACAAATTATTATTAGTTTTTATGACCGCAAAGGTTATAAGTTTATAAATTGTAGGGTGTACAAGATGTTTAAAGGTAAAGTCCCCATAGAGAAGGACGTCAGTATGAAAAGCATTTTTAACTTTTTATTTAGCGTTTGATAAAATTTTAAATACAGACTGAACTTTGACCTCCAATTGAGAAAAAAAAAAACAAATTTTATATTGCCTTTTAATGTTCTGATTTAAGCTTGATAAGAGTATTGCTATAAAATTGAGAAAATCAAAAAAAAAAAGACCTTTGACCTGCACAGATAAAAGGCCACAATCATGTCATTGTTTTGAAGTATACATGTGCCTTTGAAACAAAAGTTGAGTGCAAGTTTATAAGAGATTTACTTAGTGATATGAATACAATTTCATCATTGTAATAAACAAATACAAAAGAATGTTAAAATATATTAATTGTATTATAGAAAGTTCAGATGTAATATGAAACGACTGATTTGTGATGTTGATGACATGTTTTTTGAAAGATTTTGTTTTTGTTAAATTTGTCTTTGTTGTCTTTGTTTTTTTTTTGTATATACCTGCTCTTTTTTGTTGAATTTCTTTTGTGTTTTTGAAACCACCATTCAAATGTATCACTAACATCTGATAAACTATCACTACTTTTCAATGGTTTATGTTGATTATTATCATCATAATAATGATGTGGTTGCTGTTGGAGATGTTGTTGATGATGGTGGTGGTGATGTTGTTGATTTGTTGTGGTATTATGTTGATGTGACCGCTGAGGTAAATTGTGATGGGGCGACGAGGATGACTCGTTAACATCATTGTTCGATGCAGAACGACTGTTGCAAAATAGACCAACAAAACCACGAGAAGAACTAGAAAAGGAATGTTGTTGTTGTTGCTGCTGATGCTGAGTAGCCGATGGTGGCGAAGTTAATAGGGAATTGTTTTTAAAACCACACAGACTGGTGGTTGTTGTAGAGGTGGAATTATTATTTATACTACAAGTATTATTATTATGTGTTGTAGTTAATAATTTACTAATAGACTGACGACGCGCTGCTAAACTATTATTAGCACTAGCCGATGTGGGAGCCGATGTGGGAGCCGATGTGGAACATAAATATGAACTATTAGCCGTAGCTGGTCCGGTGGCACAGACATTGGCCGACGAAATAGCAGACGATATAAAACACGATGTTGATGACGAACAAGCGGCGGCCGCATTATTTAATAGCGATGAAAAATGATTTTGTTGATGCAAAAATTGGGAAGGACGCTGATGATGATTGTACGACGATGAAGAAGTGTGTAATCTAAGGTTTGCAATCGATGAGGAAAAGGAAAAATGTTGCTGTTCAACATCGACTGCAGCATTACAGGCCGATGCCGCAGACAGCGAGGGAGTAGGCGAACAGGCGGCATTCAATGTGTTAAGTGTAGGACTAGTTGTGGCATTAGCCGTTTGTGTGGCACATTCACAATCACAGTTACATACAGGCGACATAGATGATGTTAGCAAATCATAATCACGTTCCGATTCTTCATTGGAGGAAAAATTTAAACAACTACCCGAAGGGCATGCCGAACAAGAGGTCGTTGTGGTATCACGACTATTTGAAAGATTTGATGATTTTCCCGTCAATTCGGAGTGTGTACTAATAGTAGTAGTAGTGTTATTATGTGTGTTGATGGTACATTCATCAGGCGGACCAGGACCTTTAGGGATTTGTTTTTTTGTTTTTTTTTTTTTATTGGTTTAAACATGTTTCATTACAATCACGCATTTATTACATTTATAGTTTATAGAAGTAATATTTAAAAATATGTGGTTGTATTATAAAAAAATTCTTAATTAAATATTAATTAGTATAATCTAGAGTTGTATGTTAATAATGTCGTAGGGCTAAAGCGTGTATTAATCTGGTATTGAAATATTTCATGTTCCAAGCAAAAAATATGCTGAACTTCCCACGAAATTACATGTTGAAGACCTGTTTCATTAAAGATGTATTTATTTTTTATATTTTTCCTAGAACTAGTTCTTAGGTTGACACTTTCGAATAAAGAACATCCATTAAAAATTTGCTTAAGAATCATCCTATATAGAACGAATATCGACTAATAACTAGTCTACTAGAGCTGAACTAGAACTGAAATAGAACTGAACTAGAACTGAACTAGAACTGAACTAGAACTGAACTAGAACAGAACTAGAACAGAACTAGAACTGAACTAGAACTGAACTAGAACTGAACTAGAACTGA
>NC_060954.1:52688196-52690310 GCF_022045245.1 Lucilia cuprina
CTAGAACTGAACTAGAAATGAACTAGAACTGAACTAGAACTGAACTAGAACTGAACTAGAACTGAACTAGAACTGAACTAGAACTAAACTAGAACTGAACTAGAACTATAAGTCTATGGACCAGTTTATTGAATAGCTTATGGGCTAGTCTATTGACTAGACTATGATTTGTGGAGTAGTTTATGAAATCTATTGCCCAGTCTATGAAACAGACTACATCTAGTTGATTCGACTTATCTTTGAATACGTCTATGGATTGGTCTGTAACTAGTCTCATGAGTGGCCTATGAAATTATTAACCAGTAATAAAAAAAATGTACAGAATTTTTCATTCCTGTCATGAAGAAAATTGTAAGTTCTTTTTTTGCTAGGTTACAACAACGCTTTAACGCCTGTCGACATTATTGTGTTCTATAATTAGCCCTGCTTAGATAGAAACCTGTAAAAATTTCAAAAAACTTAATTTCTTAAAAAATTATAGATTCTAACAAACTTATTAAAAGATAAAAAAAGTTTAAAAATTATAAAAAAAAACCAAAATAAAACAGTAAAAAGTCGAAAAGAAAAATAAATAACAGTGTAAAAGCGTGGTGTTGTTTTTTTCAATTTTGTTGGCTCTGTACTTTCGACTAAACAACAACAAAATGTTGCTAAACAGAAAGAAGAAACTTTAGTTTTAATAACTAAAAGAAAATTTGAAATAAATACAAGGCTATAGAGAAGAAATATGTATTAAAAATGGAGGCAACTTAAAATTAATTACAAATAAATAATAAAATTATAAATTTCTATAAAATATATGTAAAAAATGGCAACAAAACAAATCACATTTATTAACACATACACACTCACAAACAAGTTTTTATTTATTTTCTTTTACACACACAAAAAAACTTTTTACAATAAATATTTGGATATTTATAACGGGTTTTCATTTTCAAAATTCAAAACAAAAAAAAGTAACGAAACTTAAATATGTAGTTAACACACATATAAATAAATGAATAAAGATTTATGAAAGTTTAATATTGCTTTTTTTCTGTAATTGTTATTATTATTATATCTTTTTTTTTTCTTTTTATAGTCATTATTTTAATTTAGGTATTGAAAGAAGTTCGATATACATGATTTAAAAACTAATTGTTTTCCAACATATAGAAAACATTGGAAACTTAAAGGAACAAATTAAAAGGAACAAAATATATGATTATTTTTTAAGATATATATATTTTTTGTATTTTTTTTGGTGAAACTTAAAATGTAACATGAAAACGTAACAATTAATGAAATATTTGTTAAATAGAAAAGAGGAACAAGTCATAAGTACTAATAAGTAGGAGGGTTGTCAAAGGATTAATTAACGTTTGTTTTTTTTCTTCTTCTAATAATTAAATATAAAGTGTGGCAGTTGTTTGTGTGTTTTTAACGACTAGAGGTGTTCTATAATAATTTAATATTCAAATGATTGCTATTAATTTTTTATACAAAATCATTTCTAACGAACTTGGATTTATTAATTGTTTTATACTTTGTTTTTCTAAGATCAATAAACAAATTGTTGTTTTTTTACTTTAATTGATTTGTTAAAAAAATAATTTCTGATTGAAATATGAAAATTCAGACTAGAGACTAAAACATTCTTTACTTGAGACTTGACTTAATAATACTAAGGAGTAGCCTATAGACTAGACTTTTAACTGAAGACAAGACTAGACTATAGACTAGACTATAGACTGGAATATAGACTAGACTATAGACAGGACTATAAACTAGACTATAGAGTAGATTATAGACTAGACTAAAGACTATACTATAAACTAGACTATAGGCTATATTATAGATTAGATTATATACCAGGCTGTAGATCATAGACTAGACTAGCCTAGCCTATAGACTAGATTATAGACTAGACTATAGACTGGACTATAGACAAGACTTTAGACAAACTTAGACTATAAACTAGACTATAGACTACACTATATACTAGACTATAGACTAGAATATATAGTAGACTATAGACTAGACTATATACTAGACTATAGACTAGACTATAGACTAGACTATAGACTAGACTATAGACTAGACTATAGACTAGACTATAGACTAGACTATAG
>NC_060954.1:52690410-52690691 GCF_022045245.1 Lucilia cuprina
TCAGTTCTAGTTCAGTTCTAGTTCAGTTCTAGTTCAGTTCTAGTTCAGTTCTAGTTCAGTTATAGTTCAGTTATAGTTCAGTTCTAGTTCAGTTATAGTTCAATTCTACTTCGGTTCTAGTTCAGTTTTAGTTTTGTTCTAGTTCAGTTCTATTTCAGTTATATTTCAGTTCAGGTTCAGTTCTAGTTCAGTTCTAGTTCAGTCCTAGTTCAGTTCTAGTTCAGTTCTAGTTCAGTTCTAGTTCAGTTCTAGTTCAGTTCTAGTTCAGTTCTAGTTCAGTT
>NC_060954.1:52691022-52692615 GCF_022045245.1 Lucilia cuprina
TTCAGTTCTAGTTCAGTTCTAGTTCAGTTCTAGTTCAGTTCTAGTTCAGTTCTAGTTCAGTTCTAGTTCAGTTCTAGTTCAGTTCTAGTTCAGTTCTAGTTCAGATTATATTAAAACTTAGTATTTTCGCTTAAAATCCAAATTTTTATCACAAATTGGTATTTTCGTTTTAAATCAAAATTCCCACCAAAAATCCATATTTTCATTAAAAATCACAAAAAAAAAATTAAATTTCCTCTTAATATACTAATTTTCATTTAAAATCAAAATTTCCACTAAAATTCCGTATTTTCATCAAAATTCTGCGTTAAATTAAAAATACATTTTTCGACAAAAAATTCAATTCTTTACCAAAAATTCATATTTTCACCAAAAATTTTAAATTCCAGTAAAAATCTATAGAAAAAACAAATAACGAATTTTCTTTAAATAACCACATTTTCACATTATATGGAAAATTTACCACTAAAATATGTAATCATCGAAGAAATTATTTAAAACACAAAAATATTCAATTCACATTTATTTTCACTTTTTAAGGTTATTTCCTAATTTCTTTTCCTTCATTTAAATTCAGTGAAAATTTGATTTATAACTCAAAGTAGGAAATTATTTTATAGATTTATTAATTTCCTTGAATAAAGTCTATAATTTAAAATGTTTAAATAAACCACAAATAGGAAGAAGATTTGCACAGTGGCAGCGCCAGTTGGAAATGTATATTATATAGAAGAGAAAAGAAATGTGTTACGAGTGATGATAAAGTAATAACTTGTGTAAATATTTATTACTTTTGTTTAATAAAATTATTTACAAACCAAAATTATAATGTACAGTTTACATACACACTATATTTGTGTTTATGTATATGAAAAAAATAGAAATACATTCATTTATTTTTGTATCTATGAACTATAAATAAGCCACGCAGTTCTACATGGGATTAATGTATCTCTTAGTTGATATTTTAACAATTTGGTCGGATCGAATTTAATAGAAAAAGTAAGATAATATTCATTACTTGTCACTTATCAAGTAGAAAATAAATGACAAAGAAAGAATCAAATGATTTTTGACTTGGACCAACATATATCAATATATACTTCCTAAATTAAGAATACTTTACTGCGAAATACAATCTAAACCGATCACTTCAGTTATAGTTATATTTAAGTTCAGTTCTAGTTCAGTTTATTTCTAGTTCTACTTCAATTCTAGTTCAGATCTAGTTCAGTTCTAGTTCAGTTCTAGTTCAGTTCTAGTTCAGTTCTAGTTCAGTTCTAGTTCTGTTCTAGTTCAGTTCTATTTCAGTTCTATTTTAGTTATATTTCAGTTCTAGTTCAGTTCTAGTTTAGTTCTAGTTCAGTTCTAGTTCAGTTCTAGTTCAGTTCTAGTTCAGTTCTATTTCAGTTCTATTTCAGTTCTATTTCAGTTCTATTTCAGTTCTAGTTCAGTTCTAGTTCTAGTTCAGTTCTAGTTCAGTTTTAGTTCAGTTCTAGTTCAGTTCTAGTTCAGCTCTAGTTCAGCTCTAGTTCAGCTCTAGTTCAGTTCTAGTTCAGTTCTAGTTCAGTTCTAGTTCAGTTCTAGTTCAGT
>NC_060954.1:52692715-52694989 GCF_022045245.1 Lucilia cuprina
TAGAACTGAACTAGAACTGAACTAGAACTGAACTAGAACTGAACTAGAACTGAACTAGAACTGAACTAGAACTGAACTAAAACTGAACTAGAACTGAGCTAGAACTGAGCTAGAACTGAACTAAAACTGAACTAGAACACAACCACTGAACTAGAACTGAAATTTTGAAATGATCGGTTTAGGTTTCATTCATAGGAACTAATATATACAATATAAATTTTGCACTATTAGATGAAATAGTTCTCCAGTTAATTGATTACGAACATAGATTTTAATTTAATTATATAATTTAATTTTTTATAGAAATCAACAAGATGTCCGAGTACTGGCTTATCTCAGCCCCTGGCGACAAAACCTGCCAGCAAACTTTTGATGCCATGAATAATCTTACCAGCAAACAAAATAATTTATGCAACAACTATAAATTTCATATACCCGATTTGAAGGTAAGTTTCTAATTCGAGAAATAATAATCACGATGAGCATTAAAACCAAATATTACTAAGATATAAAAGTGCAATAATTCCTTAATTCTTTATTGTCAATTTTAAAATAAGATATCAATAAAACTATTTAATTTATATTTACTCAAGGTTGGTACTCTCGATCAATTGGTGGGTCTTTCCGATGATTTGGGTAAACTTGATACATATGTTGAGCAAATTACCCGCAAGGTTGCCGCCTATTTGGGTGAAGTTTTGGAGGACCAAAGAGATAAATTGCATGAAAATTTACTCGCCAATAACAGTAAGTCCAAGAAATTAATGAATTTTTTAATAAAAGTAGTTTAATAACTAAGTACAACAAAGTGATTTATATAGAAAAAATAGTTTTTTTGTAGTTTAACTAAATTTATTTACTTTTTTTTTTTTGAGAATGACTAAACTTAAAACTTATTTAAAAAAAAAAACTAACAAATTAAACAATTTGATTAAAATTTTCTTTGGTAACTCTAGTCTAGAAGTATTTGATCATGTGAATGTTATAATTTTGTTGATCTAAACTAAAAACGATAAAATCAAGTAGTTTATTAAAAATTTGATATTTAAATACTAACAGCCATGATTCTATATTATATTCTATATAAATATTTTGAAATATTATTAGAAGATTTAAAAACTAAAAGTTTTTCAAATTTGAAAACATTAGGTTTTTTTCTTTTTATTTTAATTTTATTTTTCTTTATTTTAATTAAATTAAATTTTATAATTTTCTTAAATAATTTAATTTAAATTTGAGTTTTTATTATTTTCTTTATAATTTTTATTTTTAACCTCATTAGCACCCTCCAACTCATTTTACATTAATTCTCTTTTTTATGGCCAATTGTTTAAACTTACTCTTTGCTCTGCACTTATTATGGGATTAATAATTAGTATTTACAATTGACTATAGAGAGAGTTGGCTTTTTTAAAACTATTTTTATTTTATTTAACGAAAATCGTAAAAGAAATATATGAAACTGTTAATTGTTTTTAATTTATTCAATTTAATTTATCTGTGAAATTGTAAAATTTTTGTTTTGGATTTTTTATGTTTTGTATAAAATTCTATAAAAAAAACAACAAACTTCTTTTTCTATTCGGTTAGTACATATTAAATTATTATGTGAATATTTATTATGCGTACAAGAAAAAAAAACAATAACAACAACATAATACCACAAACATAAACACACATTGCACACTTTTTCAATGAGTATCTTTTTCAAAAATAATTGTTTTGAGGAACTAAAAACCAACAACTCAACCCTGTTCGGAATTGCTAGTTTGTCTATGTAGCCTAATGTATAGTCCATATGCTAGTCTATAGCCTTGTCTATTGGTTATTCCGTAGTCTAGTAGTCTATAGTTTTTACTTTAGTCAATAATCTAGTCTTTAGTCTTATCTATAGTATATTCTTTTGTCGAATCTATAGTCTAGTGTATAGTCTAATCTATAGTCTAGTGTATAGTCTTGTCTATAGTCTAGTCTATAGTCTAGTCGATAATCTAGTCTATAGTCTAGTTTATAGTCTTGTCTATAGTCTTGTCTATAGTCTAGTCAATACATAGACATGTCTATAGTCTATAGTCTGGTCTATAGTCTAGTATATAGTCTAATTTATAGTCCAGTCTATAGTCAAGTCTTTAGTCTAGTATAGAGTCTAGTCTATAGTCAAGTCTTTAGTCTAGTATAGAGTCTAGTCTATAGTCTAGTCTATAGTCTAGTCTATAGTCTAGTCTATAGTCTAGTCTATAGTCTAGTCTATAGTCTAGTCTATAGTCTAGTCTA
>NC_060954.1:52695089-52697758 GCF_022045245.1 Lucilia cuprina
TTCAGTTCTAGTTCAGTTCTAGTTCAGTTCTAGTTCAGTTCTAGTTCAGTTCTAGTTCAGTTCTAGTTCAGTTCTAGTTCAGTTCTAGTTCCGTTCTAGTTCAATTCTTGTAGTTCACTTCTATATCAGTTCTATCTATCTATCTATCTATCTATCTATCTATCTATCTATCTATCTATCTATCTATCTATCTATCTATCTATCTATCTATCTATCTATCTATCTATCTATCTATCTATCTATCTATCTATCTATCTATCTATCTATCTATCTATCTATCTATCTATCTATCTATCTATCTATCTATCTATCTATCTATCTATCTATCTATCTATCTATCTATCTATCTATCTATCTTTTCAATCTTTTTGGCCAAATCTTTTCAATCTTTTTGGCCAAATCTTTTCAAGTTTGGCCAAGACTTTCTACAACAACTAGTTCAGATCAGATATCCCCGAACTGTGGGGAACTTGACAAAACAAATAGTAAATACATACACACATTGCCTTACAACAACAATAACTCAATAAAGAAATATAAAGTAAAACAACAATAATCAAAAGTTGTGGTTGCAAAGAAAAGAAAAAAATAAAAACAAATAAAGAGGTGAAAATATTTTAAAATTTTATAAACTTTTCTATAAAAAGATAAAATGAATATAAAAACTTAAATTTAAAAGTCAAGTTCAAAAGTTCTTTGTTTTTTGTTATTTATTTTTTCAAGGCCATAAGTTTTAAATCCTTGGCATTAAATATAGAAACGGAAATTGAATTTATATTATTTTTCTCTAACAGACAGCAATCACTGATAAATTATTTGTAGCGTTTGAGTTTGTGTATGGACTTTTTTTTTGTTTTTTTTATTTTCAGTATTTAATATTTTATATGTGAATGTGAATGTATGCAGGAGGAGATAACTGGTGGCCACTGGCTTATCCACAATGTTGTTGTTGAATGCAACAATGAAAAGAAAGTTTGTTACCAAAGACTTGAAATCAATAATAAATATTAATTATTTAAAATGACAATTTAATAAAATGTTATTTTAAATAATTTACCACAAACTAACAGCAAGCGTTAAACAAATACTTAACATATGGACAAATAAATTTAAAGAAAAGAAAAAAAAAACGAAACGAAAGTATTAAATAAATTAAATTTATATATAAATAAAAATACCTACTCTTTTATAAATAATTGTTAATATTAATTTCTTATATTGACCGTTACTGATAACATGTTTTAATTTAATAGAAGTTTTTAACATTTTCTTTTAAATGTTAAAAAAATTTTAGCCACAAAATTAACATTAATTTATAATTTACAAACAATTGACACTAGTTTAATTATTTTTTTTTTTATTATATATTATTTAAATTATTTTTAATTTTATTAAATATTTTTATTTTTTTCTTGTTTTTTTTTTTTTTTTGTTATTTAGAAAATTCTTAAGAATTTTTATAAATTTTCCACTTTTTGCCGTTATCACGTTTTCTTAACATTTTCATTAGATGTTTCCATTTGAAGAGTCAAAAACCAACTGAAATTTATTGGTATACTCAACGCTGCTAGTGAGTGTGGGCAAATAGATAAATTTAATGAAAGAAGACATAGTACACGAAAATGAAGAACAATAACAAAATAGTATATTGGATGTTTGTCGATTCAACTGTTTTTTTTAGGGTGGGTGGGCAACTGTATGTTAATACTACTTTTACTTCTGACTACGTTTCAAGTGATTTGTGATAAAATATTGAAGTTATT
This sequence comes from Lucilia cuprina, assembly GCF_022045245.1. Classification (NCBI taxonomy): domain Eukaryota; kingdom Metazoa; phylum Arthropoda; class Insecta; order Diptera; family Calliphoridae; genus Lucilia; species Lucilia cuprina. Next base: position 52,696,853 of record NC_060954.1, read on the forward strand.
TATGTAACTTTAACGATTAACGATTTAAAGGGTCTTGATATAGGGGATCTGATATAATTTCAGAAAGAAACGTTTATTTCATATTGTTGGGTGGTTATTGTAATACTACTATCGACGCACTTTGTTTTTACCAGACCACATCATACTAAAACATCCAACTTTTAGTTCTTTAAGTCATTAAGTTTAGAACTAAATAAGTGAGAATATAGTCTAGTTGCCAAAGAATCTACTCCTCTTTGCTGCTAAGTCAGGATAATCACAGAGAGGGTGAAACTCTGTTCATTCTTTTTGCCTGTCATTGTAATTGCGACAGTAGTCAGTGTAGAGTCAACTTCCTATCGAGGACATAGGACCTCGATATGCCATATATAATACGGTTTATAAGTCATTTGACAAATTTGCAAAATGATTGTACATATTTTAAGCAATTCATCGAAGTCTGCAGCGGAATTGCAACTAAAATCGTGTAGAATATAATCAAACTAGATCTCATCCAGTAAGGGCATCCAAACTAATAAGGTCTTTGATAGGCAACCTAACTTCTTCAAATTATCTGCCCAATATGGATGTGGCTGTGTAAGGATTTCATGACTGAATAAATGGTGGATCTGAAGACCCCATCTGTCTATCTATCTACCAATCTATCTATCTATCTATCTATCTATCTATCTATCTATCTATCTATCTATCTATCTATCTATCTATCTATCTATCTATCTATCTATCTTTCTATCTATCCGTATGTGAGTAATACAGTTAGACTAAGGACAGAAGACTTAATTGGTTTTAAAGTTCTATCTATCAATTTATCTATTTATCTATCTATCTATCTATCTATCTATCTATCTATCTATCTATCTATCTATCTATCTATCTATCTATCTATCTATCTATCTATCTATCTAT
>NC_060954.1:52697858-52699800 GCF_022045245.1 Lucilia cuprina
GATAGATAGATAGATAGATAGATAGATAGATAGATAGATAGATAGATAGATAGATAGATAGATAGATAGATAGATAGATAGATAGATAGATAGATATATAGATATATGAATAGATAGATAGAGATTATTGGACAATAATGCAAATTAATTAGGGACTCATTGATCACTCCTAAAACTTATGGGTTTCACTACCTCATATGATTACTTATAGTTAAGTTTGTTTTTATTTTTGTTGTTTTTTCTCTTTTTTATTATTTGTTACAGTTAATAGTTAATGTACGTATATCAATATGTAATAAACATACAAAAAAAAGTAAAAGTTATATTGTGACATGCACATGAATAAACTCAGACACTTTCACGCTCAATCATTCAGTCACTCACTGACTTATTCACTTCCACCCCGTTTCAATCCTTACAGTGTTTTCAATACTATTGGAATCAATAATAAAACCATTGCCAGAAATAATATACATAATAATATATGACTTTTGAAATAAGAAAACACTACAAAACCAATTAATTAATAGTAATATTTCATTAGAGTTTCATTTTTCTTATAATATCCTACGTTTTAGTAAAATAAGTTCTTTAAAAATTTGCCTTAAAACTCTAAAAACAATTCATGACTCGACATTGCGATCTTCTTTTCTAAGTCAATTAAGACGAAGATCGTTCTGATTACAAACTACTGTCTTTGGTTTTCTACTAGAATAGACAAATTTAATAATTTAAAATTACATAATTGAAAACCATAAAAATTTTATTATATTTTTAGTTTTAGGGTTAGAAAGTTAAAAAATTTTCTTTTATAAAAAGTTTCTAAATATTGACTTTATAGAACTTTAGAAGTATAATAAAGTTGGCAAAATATACCACAAAAAATATTGGCTTTAATGCCCAAACATTTATACTTGTTATAAAAGTTTAATTTAAAATTTATTTTCCTATAAAATTTTACTTACCTACACATACATATGTACATATGTATCCATTCATATACATTTCCTGTTAAAAGACTTATAAATGAATATACAAACATATAAAACATTGTCAAGGACTTAAACAATTTTTTTTTTAATTTTCCCAGAATATAATTTTGATGGTCACATGACACATTTTATTTGATTGAATTATGATACAACATAAAACTTTATTAATTAATAAATGTACTACGCATTTACAGTTTTCTTTCATTTCTTTAAATTTTGTTCATGTTTCCTTCTAGGCTTAGAGTACAAAACTAATAAGTCCATATATATATATTATGTCCATATATATATTATATAAGAATAATAAATAACAATTATCTAAACAGTTATTTTTTCAACTTTCAACCACTTTACAAAAATGGACTTAGAAACTTTGTTAAATAAGTTAACTCGAAAAAATTTACATTCTACTTATAAATATTAAGCGAAATAATGTTAATACATACATATTTACACATGTATTTTATTTCGTTAATTTTTAAGCAGACTCAAAGTCTATGCATATAAAGTTAATGTCCTTAGTGTTTTGCAAAAACAATCACAGTTTTTTGTTATATTTTTTTAACTTTTCCAAGAAAATCTAAATAGGAGATAAAATTAAGAGAAAAAAATCTTAGTTAACATGGAAAACAAGTAGACAATATAAATAAATATAAAAAAGGTTCATTAAACTGATGACTTTAACCAAAAAAAAAAGACGCTAAAATAATGACTTTATTTGACTAGTAAAATCTATTTTGTTATAATCTCTGAGTCATTTAGGCAAAGGAATTTATCTTTAAGAATATTTTAAATTTAAATGTCACATAAAAATTGTATTTGTAAACCCTGGATGGTGTAATGATAGATAGATAGATAGATAGATAGATAGATAGATAGGTAGATAGATAGATAGATAGATAGATAGATAGATAGATAGATAGATAGATAGATAGATAGGTAGATAGATA
>NC_060954.1:52699900-52752789 GCF_022045245.1 Lucilia cuprina
TATCTATCTATCTATCTATCTATCTATCTATCTATCTATCTATCTATCTATCTATCTATCTATCTATCTATCTATCTATCTATCTATCTAATCTTAGAACTACAGGGTTCGAACAAGTGTGCACATGCATGTGTGAAAACTATTTATCGTAATGAAAATGGTGAGTTGGGGATGTATGAATAATAGTTCTCATATTTGTTAAGACATTTATACGATTTAGTATGTGTTGTCACCATTTTGTATTAATGCCCTTCACCATGAGTGGTAAGTTTTTGTTATTTATCTTTTTCAAATATAAAGATTGTCCACGAAATAAAGTTTGAAACAAAACTAATACAATTCTTTTTATCTTATTAACTCTAAAACAAACTGTTAGCTCTAACACAGTACGTTAGTAATAAACGCTATTAAAAACTTTAATGATTGTGTTAATTTGTAAGTGGAATTTTTTGAATAATTTTATTATTTCCAATATTATCTTGAGTTTGAATACTATTTGGAACAGAATTGTTATGATATTTTGTTTTTAGCATTTCAATTCTTTATTGTATTTCTAAAAAATTTGCAACATTTTCGCAGTGTAGTTTTTTCTATTACACTATCACAGATAGTTGTCGCCATTTCAAATCTATACAAACACTTGTTTTCTTTCTTTTATATAGTAGTTTATTGCCCTTTCATTTTTCATATACATACATATATATATTTTTTTTTTGAATATATTTTCTAGTTGTTTTGAATTTGTTTCATGTTGTTTTTGAAGACATCCTTTTTACTGTAACTTTATGTATCAACATTGCAATATAGTATAGAAATAGTTACATATATTGATATCAAAATTGGAAACCAAGTCAATAATAAGAACCGCATATATTTCTTCTTTTAAAAAGGATGAAGAATGTAAAAAGTAGTTTTTATATGTTTTTTTTTATAAAACTAACATATTTCATGTATGACTCAACAAGAATGAAGCCAACAAATATTTAGTTTTTTTAATGTGTATTATTATAGTTACTTTGTTAAATGGCGCTTTAAGGTCAAAGATGTTTAACTTTAAGAAAGATTTGATTTGTATTATTTTTCAGTTAATAAGAATATTTTCTTACAGAGAAAAAGGACAAACGAAATATTATTCTAAAAACCTTAAATAAGTGTTATCAAATTGAATAAAATAGGCCAAATATAAAATATTTAAAAACTTTCTTAAAATTGTTTATATAATTTATAAAAGTTTTTAAAATGGCGGACTATTGGTAGAGTCTCACGAACTATTGGTAGAGTCCCAATAAGAATGGTATTTTTACCAAAATATTTGTTTTAATAGGACAATTGTCCTTATAAAGTTTACAAATAAGTTTTTACAAACATTAGAAGCAAAATATTAATCTCTTAAGAATAAGTTAAAGCTGAAGAAAGGTTTTTATTGGAAATATAACAGTAATGTTAAAGCATGAACGGATTGAGGAATGAAAATCTGGAAAAATCGAATTTTTGGAAATTTTCTACGTAGAAAATGAGAAATATCAAAGAGCAAGCATTTGTATCTATCTATCTATCTATCTATCTATCTATCTATCTATCTATCTATCTATCTATCTAGCTATCTATCTATCTATCTATCTATCTATCTATCTATCTATCTATCTATCTATCTATCTATCTATCTATCTATCTATCTATCTATCTATCTATCTATCTATCTATCTATCTATCTATCTATCTATCTATCTATCTATCTATCTATCTATCTATCTATCTATCTGTGGAAATTGCGTCGAAAATTAATATAAATTTAAGACTACCTCAAGGAAAAATTCCTTACAACTTTAAAAATAAACATTTTCCACCACCCCTGAGCGTTTCCACAGGTCACGCAACTTTTTAATAAAGTTAATTACCGCTAATAAACACAAGAAAATGAATGACCTTATAATAAGTAAACACAAGTATGATAACATACTACAACACAGTATTGTACGAACACTTACAAAAACTCTTAAAAAAGTATTAAATGCTTAACATATTTAACACTTTAAAAATAAGAAAATTGTTGTTCGGAAAAGTTGTATAGGTTTTAGACAATACTGTATATTTCCAAAATGATTTATGCATGTAAGAAAGCACGGAAATATGACCTATATTTAAGGAAAGAAAACAACTAAATATATATAAAACTGATTTGGAAAAAAGGAGTGGAATAAAGCTACAAAAAAAAAACAAAACGACATAAAGAGGTGTGTAGACCGACAAATAAACACGAGTGTTTAATGAAAAAAAGATAGAAATATTCCCTTAAGACACAAATCAACAAGCTTATTAAGGAAAAATAACAAATGAAATTAGTTCTTTAATTGCATTTCATTTTAACTTTCAAATATTTCGACAATTAACCGCAAGTTTCCCAACACTCTAAACACCACACAAAATAACAACCCTGTGTCGTTAACAACTCTGCATTTTGTTATTGTGGTATTTATGCTTCTTCTTATGTTTTTGTTTTTTTTCTCCACCTCTTTTTAAAGTGGTGAATTTCTTTTGCTAGGGTCAGCTGTTTGATGACAAGTCACATGACAGTTTAGATCGATATTTTTTCACTCACGGGTTTTGAGACAAAAATTCACAAAATGTAGACAAGAAAAAAAATTGAAGGAAAATGTTTGCAAAAGCTACAAATCTTAACAGATTTTCTTAAAGGATGCGCATGTTTGTAAGGTTTCCAAACAAAGAACCACCGCTTAACAAAGCATTTTAGGTACTTTAGCAAAATTAAGAAAAAATACTTTTTTAATAAAACGTAAATTCAGGGCAAACAAACAATTTCAGTTCATAAAATTCTTAACACTTTACACACATTTAACAGGTGTTTTTCCACGAAATTTTCTTATTGGCAATTACTGTTGCAGTGTGTCTTGCTACTTTAAAAACGATAATAGTTTTCTTTATTTTTCATTAAGTAAACTTTCTTTTGAAGCTATTTTATTTTTTCAATTAAAATTTTTTGTTAATATTTTTTCATTTCACAGCTATCGCTGGCTACGTCGTCACCACTATGTGCACTTAATTTTTTCCTCCACTTTCTTGTGTGTACAAGTAGAAATTTTTTGATTCATTTTCGTGTTTTCTTATTATTACTAACACTGCACTTACATTTCTTTTAAATTTATTTGCAAACTGCAGTTAAATTTATTGTTTTTTAATATTGATTACTCAATGCCGTTTATTCTAACCGAGTTTTGTGCGGTAAAAAGCAAAAAAATTCCGTTTAAATTATTTTTTTGCCTTAAAAATCAATCGACGACGATGTTCCCCAAGACCAGAAAACTCAACATACAAAAATTATTTTTTCTAATATGAAATGACAAGCGAAAGAGGAATTGAGAAAAAAAGAGATATTCACGTGATAAATGGCGTTGCCACAAGACCTCAATATTATGACAGCTGTTTGCCAGTGTTGGGTCGTATGGTCTTGTTTTTGTACTATTTGGTGAACAAACATAAAAATGAATATCAATTATCTGAAGATAGACAGATAGATTGATGGATAGATAGACAGATAGATAGATAGATAGATAGATAGATAGATAGATAGATAGATAGATAGATAGATAGATAGATAGATAGATAGATAGATAGATAGATAGATAGATAGATAGATAGATAGATAGATAGATAGATAGATAGATAGATAGATAGATAGATAGATAGATATATAGATATAGATTTGAGAAAATATCTAAATGTTGCACCTCTGGTACTTTTTCATACCTTAGCTGGTAGTTTTTAACAATAAAGGAAATTAAGTATTAGGGTTCTATAAATCGACTTTCGAATAATCGAACAAAAGACTTTTTGTAGAAAAAAGTCGAAATCGACTATTTTGTTCCAAAAAAGTCGATAACTCGACTATGGTCTGTGAAAAAAGTCTAAAAGTCGACTTTGTTAATAAAAGTCGAAAAGTCTGAAAGTCGATAAGTCGTAAATAGTCGAAAAAGTCGAAAAATCGAAAAAGTCGAAAAAGTCGGAAAAAGTCGAAAACTCGAAAATTGTAGAAACAAGTCAAAAATAGTAGAAAATTTAAAAAAAAGTGGAAAAAATCTAAAACTCTAAAATAGTCAAAAAATAGTCGAAAAGAAAAAAGTCGAAAAAAGTCAAAATGTCGTAAATAGTCGAAAAAAGTCGAAGAGTCGGAAAAAGTCGAAAACTCGAAAATTGTAGAAACAAGACAAAAATAGTCGAAAATCTTAAAAAAAGTGGAAAAAATCAAAAACTTTAAAATAGTCGAAAAAACTCGAAAAAAGTAAAAAAATAGTCGAAAAAAATTCGAAAGTAAAAAAAAGTAAAATCGCGAAAAATTCGGAAAAAGTCGAAAAAATTCGGAAAAAGTCAAAAAAAGTCGACTATTTATAAAATACTTATAGTCGAAAAGTCTAAAAGTCGATTTTTAATTAAATGAAAAAAGTCGAAAATTCTACTTCTCATAAAATGCAAAAAGTCGAAAAGTCGAAAATTCGACTGTTAACTAAATGAAAAAAGTCGACTTTTCGTTTCAACTATAGAACCCTATTAAGAATGTAGAGCGCGGAGTAAAAAACAGGACTTTTTGTGTTTTTTCGTTTTTAAAAAAGTACTTTTTGAATTTTTACAATATTAAAGCTTAAAACATATTCTTAGTTTCAGATTTTTTCAAATATTTTAAAATATATAAAAAATTTTTTGGTATATGGCATGAATATCTATGAAAGCTTTTGTACTCTCCACAGAGTAACTGCTGGCATCATTATATGTATGAGATTTTTACTTCAATACCGATTACGAACAAACATCATTCCAATTAATAATTTATTATAGTTACCACTCGACCATAGCTCTCTAATTGTTTTAATTGATTTCATATCGAATAACCATTAGCTTAAAGTTATTTTTTTATTTCAGTTTGTCAAAACATTTCATTAAACGTAATACAATCAAAAACATTTCATTAAACGTAATAAATCAATAAAATAAAATTTTGTATATAGAAAAACATTCCATATAGTTGCCTTATTATGTTTCTAAATATCATTAATAAATATTTATTAATAATAATAATATTTTTAACAATTTTAAATGTTCACCCAACAAACGTAAGTTAATAAATAAAATTAAACGAACGTATTTTAAATAATCTGATAATTTTTACATTAAGACCCTACGCTTAAAACTTACCCAATTGAAATGTAATGTAACTGATAAATCATTTAGTAAATTTCAAATATGTCGCATTAAAGCCGAATCTAGATCTCTACAATATTTAACAATCTATATAAAATTTTTTCAATTACCAATTGAGGATATAAATGTAAGTACTTTTAAAAGAAAACTTAATAAATGTTTAATAAGTAATTTGTTAATTTACAGGTACGTTTTAGATTTATGAAAAAGGCCAATGGCTATAAACCATTTCTTTATGACTTCATCGCGAAATGTGATTTTCTAAAACGTTTAAATCCGGTTGTAAAAATGGTATGGGGTTGGTTTAAAGGAGTATCAAATCTTAATCATAGCTGTCCACTTACGGTTAGTAAATAATTGCAAACTTAAATTTAAATATTATAAAATATATTTCATTTTCATTCTTTAAATTTTTAGGAAGATTTTGAAATCAAAAGATTGGAAAATCAATTTATGGAAGAGCAATTACGTTCTTTGCCCCTGATAAATGGTGATTATGCCCTTATTGTCAATTTCGGTGTTAAAAATTCAACAAAATTTAATATTGAATTTTATGTAACGATATTTTAACAACGATTTCAACGGAAGAAATGCGTTTTTTTTAAATATTTTTCGATACTTTGCTATCGATAAAATATTTTTTAATAAATCAAGGAATTAAGCTGTGTGTTGTTGGCGAATGAATACTTTTAATGTATTAAATAACTTCTGATCTCTGTTTTATTTTTAGACTAATGCGTTGGCCAATCAACAAATTTATAAAACAATTTTTACTATTCGATATGAAATTAATTAAATCCATTACGGCCATGGTTGAGTGATGACATTAATAAAAAAACACATTAACTATAACACTGGTCTTAGTCACAAAACTCGTTCTTTGAAATGTGTCCCAATATATCCCAAGGTTACGTCCATTTTCAAAATTTTGGAATACAAAGTTTTAAAAAGTGTGTGAGTTTATAGACAAACGGATAAACCGGACTAGTTCAGTTCTAGTTCAGATCTAGATCTAGTTCAGTTCTATGTATAGTTCATTCTTAATCAGTTCATGTTCAGTTCTAGTTTAGTTCATAGTTCAGTTCTAGTTCAGTTCTAGTTCAGTTATAGTTCTAGTTCAGTTCTAGTTCAGTTCTAGTTCAGTTCTAGTTCAGTTCTAGTTCAGTTCTAGTTCAGTTCTAGTTCAGTTCTAGTTCAGTTCTAGTTCAGTTCTAGTTCAGTTCTAGTTCAGTTCTAGTTCAGTTCTAGTTCTAGTTCAGTTCTAGTTCAGTTCTTGTTCAGTTCTAGTTCAGTTCTAGTTCAGTTCTAGTTCAGTTCTAGTTCAGTTCTAGTTCAGTTCTAGTTCAGTTCTAGTTCAGTTCTAGTTCAGTTATAGTTCAGTTCAAGCTCAGTTCTAGTTCAGTTCTAGTTCAGTTCTAGTTCAGTTCTAGTTCAGTTCTAGTTCAGTTCTAGTTCAGTTCTAGTTCAGTTCTAGTTCAGTTCTAGTTCAGTTCTAGTTCAGTTCTAGTTCAGTTCTAGTTCAGTTCTAGTTCAGTTCTAGTTCAGTTCTAGTTCAGTTCTAGTTCAGTTCTAGTTCAGTTCTAGTTCAGTTCTAGTTCAGTTCTAGTTTAGTTCCTAGACTAGACTATAGATTAAGTGTAGACTCGAGTATAGAATAGACTATGAACTATACAATAGACTAGACTATAGACTAGACTATAGACTAGACTATAGACTAGACTATAGACTAGACTATAGACTAGACTATAGACTAGACTATAGACTAGACTATAGACTAGACTATAGACTAGACTATAGACTAGACTATAGACTAGACTATAGACTAGACTATAGACTAGACTATAGACTAGACTATAGACTAGACTATAGACTAGACTATAGACTAGACTATAGACTAGACTATAGACTAGACTATAGACTAGACTATAGACTAGACTATAGACTAGACTATAGACTAGACTATAGACTAGACTATAGACTAGACTATAGACTAGACTATAGACTAGACTATAGACTAGACTATAGACTAGACTATAGACTAGACTATAGACTAGACTATAGACTAGACTATAGACTAGACTATAGACTAGACTGTAGACTAGACTATAGACTAGACTATAGACTAGACTATAGACTAGACTATAGACTAGACTATAGACTAGACTATAGACTAGACTATAGACTAGACTATAGACTAGACTATAGACTAGACTATAGACTAGACTATAGACTAGACTATAGACTAGACTATAGACTAGATACTCAAAAACCGTTATGCTCTTTCGGTTATTAGACAAAGTTCCATATTCTATATGTACTTTGGAATTTGAAGATTCTTTAAAGATATAACAACGCGCTATACACACGCTCTGAAATAATTAAAAATTTCATTTGATGTTATCGATCATATTTATTTTTTCTTTTTTAAAGAAATAATTCTCATGATCGCAAAAAAAAAGAAAGAAAGATAGTAATGCCTATTATGCAAAATTATTTTTACGATATACATGTACATATGTATGTACATATATGAAAGAAAAAACTGTCATAAACTAATGACCCAATTTAGTTTTAGTTTTTAATTTATTTGTTTTTAATTTTACCCAAGTTGTCAACGGTTATGTTTTCTTTTGAGTAAATAAATAATAATTATGATTATTGATATCTGTTCTATAATGTCATACATACAGATGTATGTAATATGTTTGACATATTGCAAATATTTTTAGTAACAATTTTATTTATTGCAAATTTCCAGGCAGTTGGGTTTTTTATGTTGCCGCCTTTTCAACACATGCTCGTGCACATAAATGTAACGAATAATAATTGCACTGATGATGGGTAATTCCGAGGATTATATACATATATATATATGGTTGGTTATGCAATTAAATTCTAGAGGAGGAATAATAATATAACAAGATAAAAATACCAACATCAAATGTTAACAATGTTTAATTACAAATTTTATTTAATATGAACAGAATACTATCCATATGGGTTCACAGTTCACGGTGGCGAAATTATCATAATTGGTAATGTTTGTACTAACGGGTGTTAATAACATCATTTCATTTCATTATTCATTTAAAGTGTTAAAACTATTCTCAAAGAATCGGTTACTAGACTATACTTTATTTCAAAACCTATATATTAGATCAAATACTAAGACATAAACAAGTTCTTAGCATGTTCAGTCGGCTAGTCAATAGAACAGTCCATATGTCAAACAATAAACTATTTCGGAAACTTATTAATAAACTAGCTCATAGACGAGATACTAGACTAGTCTAATAAGTAGTTTAAAGAATAGTCAATTGACAAGTCCATAGTCTATTTAATAGTTTAGAACAGAATGTATTCCGTAGACAAGACTACAGTCTAGACATTATACTAGTTTATCGTCTTATCAATAAACAAGCCCATCGACTAGATAATAGATCAGTTTTTTTTATGTACTAGACCAAATATAGACCAATTCATAGTATTATTCAATAGGCTAGTTCATGGATGTGTGAATATTCTAGTAATAAACTAGCCCATAGGCCAGACAAAATACTAGACAATAGTCCAACATAAACCCTAGATAAACCTATTGTACAGACTAGTCCATATCATATAAAAACAAGTTCGTAGACTTTTTATTACTCTAGCAATTAACTAGCTCATAGACCAGATAATAGTCCAATGTAGCCCATTGTACAGAAAATAGACAAGCCTATAGACTAGCTCATCGAGTTACTAATAGTCTTATCAATAATGTAACCCATAGATCAGACAACAGCTCAGTTCATTTACTAGATAACATACGAGTCCAAAGTGGATGGAATAGTCAACTGATTAGATCATAGACTAATTTCGGTAATAGACTAGTACATAAATCAGACAAAAACTAGTTCATGGACTTATCAATATTCTAGTCAATCAACTAGCACATAGATCAGACAATAGTCCAATTACTAGTACAGAGTATAGTCAATAGGCTAGCCCATATATAAGCCAATTGTAGAGACAATATACAAGCAAATAGACTAGAAGAGTTTATTGACTTATCATAGTCCAAAAACTAGTTTATAGGCTTTTACAAAGTCTAGTCAATAGTCTAGGTTATAGACTAGTTCAGCGATTTAGCAATAGACTTGTACATAATATAGTCAATAGACTAGTCTTGTTTATATATCAGACAACCGACTAGTCAGTAAATTAGTTCATAGAGTTATCAATAAACTTGTCAAAAGACCTGTCCATAGGAAAGCTCATAGACCAGTCCATTGATTAGACAACAGACTAGTGCATATAAGTCAATAAACTCTTGGCTTATCATATTCCATAAACAAGTCCATAGACTTTTAAAAAGACTAGTCAATAGTCTAGACCATAGACCTAACAATAGATCATACACTAGTCAAACTCTAGTTAATAAACTAGTTCAGCGACTTAGCAATAGACTAGTACATAATATAGTCAATAGACTAGTCAAAAATTTTGCTCATATATCAAACAACGGAAAAGTCAGTAAATTAGTCCATAGAGTAATCAATAAACTTGACAAAAGACCAGTTCATCGGAATTTATATAGACTAGTTCTTAGACTAGTGCTTAGTGAATTATCAATGTGTAGCTCTGGACTAGTCGATAGATTAGACAATGGCCTAGGCAAAAGACAAGTCTAGTTCATCGACTAGTCTTTGGAATAGTGTATATAGTTATTCTTCAACTGGTTAATATCAATAGTTGAGCAATAGTTTAGGCAATAGTCTTTGGACTAGTGGTTAACATTTATAGTTTAACCCTAGAATAGTCCAGAGATTAGACAATAACCTGGGCAATAGAGTAGTATATAGAATTGTTCATAGGCTAGTCTTTGGACTAGTGCATAAAATATTCAATAAACTGATTAATTGATTTATCAATAGTCTAGTCCTATACTAGTTCATAGATTAGACAATGACCTCGGTTTATAGACAAGCCTATAGGTTATACAATAAACTAGTAAATAGATTTCAAAAAAATGGAACTTTAGTACTTTTAATCTCTAAAAAAGTACTAATTTTAATTCATATCGACTAAAATTCCTCCATTTGCATTTGATCATTTACTTCAAAGGTTTTATATTTATTTTTATATAAATAGTACTTATTTATTTCTGCACATCTAATAAATTTAGTTTTAATTATTAAAACAATTGCACATTATTTATTCACCGCATCTTCACTCGATCCCTCTCTACTAAGCTGAAGATTATAATCGAAAAAAAATTTAACACTTAAAACGAGAGAGAGAAAAAAAACTCAATAATTTATATTACAATGCAAGTACATATTAAGAGCGAGTTTTTGAGTTATTAATTAAATGCCAATTAATAAACAGATTAGTTAATCTTAAAAAAAATAAATTGTTTCTGATATTAATACCCTTTTGAGGTTTTTGAGTACAAGATTAAACTTTGCAGTGTTGCCATACAAAACCACAGAAAAAGTCACTGTTTGTTATCGAAACAATGCATGTTTTATAAAAAAGAAGAAGACAATTGTAAATGTAATATGAAAATTAATGAAAATTTAAATTTAAAACAAAAATATATATATATATTGTAAAGTCTGTAATTTTTTAAATTAAACAATAAATTAAACATTTTAATGTTTAATTTGAGTAAAAATTGTATTAATTTCATCAGCTGTTTACACTTTTGCATTTCTCGCTTAAGTTTAAACCAACTTCATGGGACGCTTAAACTAGAAAACAAAATTAACTTATTGAGTATTCAAAAACAATTTTGAAGGCTTAATTTTTTTGATCCCTAATCGTTTATCTAAATATTGGCCCTTAATGTTTATTTTAGTAAAAATTATATTAATTATACCCTACACCACTTTAGTGGGGAGGATATATTGGGTTTGTGCTGATGTTTGTAACGCACAATAATATTGGTTCCATACCCACCTTAAAGTATACCAATCGGTTCAGAATCATTTTCTGAGTCGATTTAGATATGTCCGTCTGCCCGACCTTGAAATCAAACTACAGGTCGCAATTTTGAAAATAATTTAATGAAATTTGGATGTTCTATTGTCCCAGGGAGGAAGCCTATTGAAAATAGTTAAGATCGCTCCATTATTTCACCTAGCCCCCATACAACTGAACCCCCGAATAGAGCTTGTAAACCTTGTAATCAAACTACAGTTCGCAATTTTGGAGATAATTCAATGAAAATTGACAAATGATCTTTTATGGTACCTATTGAATATGGTTAACATCGGAGCGTTATTTCACCTAGCCCCCATACAACTAAATCCCCGAATATTGCTTTAAAACTTTGTAATCAAACTACAGTTTGCAATTTTGGAGAAAATTCAATGAAATTTAGCACATGATCTTCTATGGTATCGTAGTCGAAGCCTATTGAAAATGGTTAACATCGGTCCATTACGACTAAATCCCCCGAATAGGGCTTGTAAACATTGTAATCAAACTACAGTTCGCAAATTTGGGAATAATTCAATGAAATTTGACACATGATCCTCTATGGTATAGTAGACAAAGCCTATTGAAAATTGTTGTCATCGGTTCATTATTTCACCTAGCCCCCAAATAGGGCTTTTAAGTTCATAATTATGTTTAATATACTCGTATGTCGCCAAAAAAAAAACTGCAAAACTGAGTACTTTATTAGCCTTGATGACCTCTCATGAACTCTATAATTATAGAGCCTCATTTGACCCTAGCCCCTATAAAAAGCCCCCTTCTAAATTTGACTTAAATGTCCACAATTTTATTTAACTATAAATGGCTTAAGTATATCTGAGGCCTCCGGTAGGTTAGTGGTTAGAGTTCTAGTCTGGTAGACCGGAGGTGGTGGGTTCGATTCCCACCTGAGGCACTGATTAAGGAGCGCACAACAGGCCCGATAGAGGCCTAGGTGTATTTCGTCCGATTTGATGTATATATGTACATCCTCCTTTCAAACTAACGAGCTAACTAACTAACTAACTACATATCTGAGGCAAGGTACACCCTGTCGAGAGTTTTAACGTGAGCACCTGCCGTGTCGGCCTTATCTCACGGTGGTCTTTTTCATCCACAGGGTAGACTTGAGAACGGTCTACCATCGCCCCTTTGTCTTCAATGAAGTACTTTGCTGGAGTACTCGAGCTATCTAATCTCTTGCCAAAGTAGTCACGTTGTAAGACAACCACACTACTATGGCTCTGTTGATTCGGCAACAGCACCTAGAGACGTAACCGGTGGACCGAAGCACGACCCATCAATAAGCCGTAGACATCGTTCTTACTCACAGTGACACGCTGTGGTAAGTCTGATATGAACAGAGTATACTCTGAACACATCTGGACAAGGAAGGAAAATTAATCGGTATCTCTTGTATATGATATCTTTCATCCATCATCATTCAACCCAGCACACATCTCATTTATTCGACACATTCATAAGAAAAAACATACGACACACTCATTTAGGTATACGGGTGGGGTAAGGCCCGTATACCTCTACATTCATTCTATATCATATACAATTGACACCAACCCATTTCCAACGCTTAGTCCCACAGTCACTCCTCTGTGGGGTATCTGTTGATTTTCGGCAACAGCACCGAACTTATCCCGAAATATTGACTATTATCATGCATCAATCTTTTAACCGCCACTTATACTCTTCCCGCGAATTTGGGTTTAACCAACAGCCACTGCGTGGATCCCGAAGGAACCTCAACCAACTGACCAGCCAGGACATAGTCCTGCGGGCAACTGGCCACCCGTACTACTAGATTATGCGGTGCTCTGGTCTGACCTCTGGCAATCTATGCAAGGACTAAGCCAAGCAGTAGACTGAGAACACCAATTTTTCAATCCCGGTCAGATTGGAGGTATTGGGCCCTCTTTATACCCCGGGATTGCAATAACACCAAGGCGGAGGTTTCGCCAAGGTAACATGCCCCCGGGGAGAAGGCAAGGTACAATTCAACTTAAAGGTTTTATTATAAAAACTTTAATCACATTTTATTTATTGTAACAGATGTTACAATACTTGTTTTTTGGCATCAGCTGTTTGCACTTTTGCATTTCTTGCTCAAGTTTAAACTATCCCCATGAAGCGCTTAAACTAGCAAACAAATTTAACTAATTGTGTACTGAAAAACTACATTAGAGGCTTAATTTCAATTTAATCCCTAATCCTTCAACTAAAAATTGGTCCTAAGAATACAATAAAGTAGAAATAAAAACATAAAATTTATAAATTTAGAACTTCTTACAACAAAATTTTGCTCAAACATAATGCTATTTTTTTCTTTTTATTTTTAATACTTATCAACAAATAATAATTTTGCCAGAGTATTTCAATGAGGAGAATATATACATATATAGTAAATACGTTTCAATAAACAAAGTCAAAGACTCGATGGGGTGAAGAAAAAAAAAAAATAAGACACAGTGCTCAGCTTGAAATTAGTCTTGAGTCTAGCGTCCAGAAGTACTGAACGATAATTTTATAGAAACGGGAACAATAATAATAATAAATTACTTCTATGGTGTTTTTAGTGTAAAAGAATTGAATAAAAAAAATCATAAAATTTAAAAGTAAAATTAACCAAAACAAATTTAAAAGTGATAAGGAACTAGTAGAGCTTGTAGAGGTTCCTGGGCCAAAGAAAAAAAATAAAGAAATTTAAATTTTTTCTAAGTGAAACAAAAAAAAAAAACAATTTTTTAAATTTATTACTTTTTTTTACAAAATAATCACTAACTGTTATACGCCCTACTGTGTATGACAGTTTAATCAACATTTAATAGTGTTAACAGTAACAGTATATCCACCTTTATATTCCTTATCAATTTAAAATAAAACATTTTCAACAGAAAACCTTTATATTTGAAAACAAAACCAAAAAAAAAAAAAAAAACTAAAGAAAATTTCATATAAATTCCAGGTGTTTTTCACAATTTTCATTCATTAATCGCTCGTATACAACTACGAGCAAACGAGTCCGCAACGAACGCACAACAGATATTTTCTATAACAAATCAAATCAAGTGTTTGAAAAATGTTGAAATTATTTTATAAATTACTTTTAACATTCTTAATCGTAAATAATACCGCTTGGGCTTTGGAAAATGGTTTAGCTCGTACACCACCCATGGGCTGGATGCATTGGGAACGCTTTCGTTGTATAACAGATTGTAAAAGATTTCCAGATGAATGTATAAGGTAAATATAGAAAAAAAGATTATTAACCTTTATCACTTGTAATTCCTTCATTCATAATTCTTATTCTATAAACATATAGTAAAGTGAAGTGATGTTGTTGTTGTGGTTGTATTATAGCCGAGATAAAAGTTGAATAATCTCTAGAGTGCAAAGTCAAGGTCAAATTCTTTTACTGATTGAAAAGTAGATTCAATAAATGTGAATGATAAAAGTAATGGAAATTAAAACTACAGTGTCGTGTAAAAAAAGGGACTCATGGTGAATTATGAATCGATTTTGATATTATGATATTCGAAAGTGGAATTTGTATATATGCATTAACGTCCAATGTTAAGAAACTCAGGTTTATAAATGTAATTCCTAAAAATTTTCCAATCAGTATTTGTAAGGGATTCATTTTTGGTCGTTTATTGTTGAATAAAATTGTGGATATATAAGTGAAATTTTGATAGGGGGCTTTTCATAAGGGCTTGAGCCATATAAGGCCTTTATATAGAACTTAGTTTTGCAGCCTTATGTCGAGATATGAGTATAAGTATTAAACATAATTATGAATTTAAAAGCCCTATTCGTTCAGGGTTCAGTTGTATGGGGGCTAAGTGAAATAGGTGCAAAAAATGGACCGATATTAACCATTTTCAATAGGCTTTGTCTACGGTAACATAGAAGATCATGCGACAAATTTCATTGAATTATCTACAAAATTGCGACCGGTAGTTTGATTACAAGGTTTACAAGCCCTAGGTGAAATAATGGACTGATGTAAAGCATTTTCAATAGTCTTCGTCTACGGAACCATAGAAGATCGTGTGACAAATTTCATGGAATTATTTCCAAAATTGCGACATGTAGTTTGATTACAAGGTTTAGAAGTCCTATTCGTTCATTAATCAGTTGTATGGGGGCTAGGTGAAATAATGGACCGATATTAACCATTTTCAATAGTTCATATACCAAACTTCATTACATTACCTTCAAAATTGCGACCTGTAGTTTGATTACAAGGTTAACATGGACGGACGGACATAGCTAAATCGGCTCAGAAAATGATTCTGAATGATCCGATTGGTATACTTTAAGGTGGGTATAGGACCACTATTCTTGTGCGTTACAAACATCAGCACAAACCCAATATACCCTCCCCACTAAAGTAGTGTAGGGTATAACCAGAAGAAAGAAGGTAAAAGGATAGATATAATTAACAAGTCAGTACCGCCGAATTAATAAAGAGATAAAAGACATGTCTTTGTCCTCCTATAAAGTCCATTCGAAGAAGTGAATAATGCCTATGACAAAATCTAGTAAACTGCGAGGGTCAAGACCCGCATTATCCACCCATTTCGTTATGGAACCTATTCCCCAGCCATTTCAACCTGAAACTCTGTATCCTAGTACAAATGCAAATTATATGCTCGAACGACTCCACTTCCTCCTCATCCTCGCATATACTACAATATGGTGCGTTATATTGCAGTGCCCTATTAGCATCCCTATTAGAATTCTTAAGACTACGTCTATTCAGTCCTATAAGTATTTTGGAAGCTACTATATCAAGTTTTGGCCAAGGAGCCTTTAATACATTGCAATCCAGTCTACTGTAATCCAGGACTGCTTTATGATACAATATACTGTAATGCAGGACTGGTTTAGGAAGTCACGGATTCTTTCGAATATCAGCCTGCACTAGTGCGAAATTGGTAGTTTTAACATCCTTGCTCCGTAGTCTATATCAAGACTTTATCCTAATCTAGCTAGTTCGTCCGCAACACCATGCCCATTATAGTGCCCCGTCACCCAAAACAATGTTCCAAAGGAATCAAAATTAAAGATTTAGTTTAGGTAGATAGGAGGATAAATCCCAGATAAGATGCTATAAAATACACTTAAGCTACTAACGGACCTGTTGTGCGCCCACTGAAAGTTGTATTTGATATCGGAAACATGGCTTGCAAAATATATGGATCTAATTTTAAAGAAACCTTGGCAAGAAAGTCATTCTCTGGACTTCTTAGAGGATATTTGTGTTGTGATCATAATAGTTTAAGGTTCTCACAGACCAGAGGTGCTATATCAGAGTCACTGGATCCGATTTCACCGATTCATTTTAGTTTTTCGATATTTATTTAGGGTGGTCCATAATCTTCCTTGTTGAATTTCGGATTTTCCAAGCAGTTGAGGCTCTCGGTACTAATAATAAGAACACATCGTAGCTTAGAAGTAGTCAAAACGATTTAAAGTTGTCCAACTTCGTTGGAAGAGTGGGGGTAAGTGATTGGACCTTCACAGTTGGTCATCGCAGATCAAATAGTTTGTTGCCTTTAGATTTAATATCATTGAATACACAGAAAGAAGGATACATATTGAAAGTCTTTAAATTATATAATGACTTATTATATAAGATCTACGATCAGTATTCCGATTAGAAAAAACGATCTTTATTATATTAAGTTCCTTCCTTGAGATATCTTAACTTAATTTTAGAAGCAATAAATGGATGTGGTAGCAAGGGAGTGAACTAGAATGTTTAACTAGTCGACAGATAAACTCGAATTCCAGATTTATTGGTTCATAGTGCTTAGGTTTAGTTCTCAAAGCGATTAAAAGTTTTCACACCCCAGAAAATATTCCTATAGAAATATAGAAAGGATGTGGTTTATAGACAAATTACTTGTGATGTTCCAACTACATATTAATATATATTTTGTTTTTTTTTTATTTTCAGTGAAAATCTTTTCAAACGTACCACCGATCTGCTAGTCGATGAGGGTTATTTAGCGGCTGGCTATGAATATGTCATTATCGATGACTGTTGGTTAGAGAAGGATAGAGATAATGTTACCAATAAACTAGTAGAAGATCGTTATAGATTTCCTAGTGGTCTCAATCACTTGGCCGATTATGTGAGAAAAGAAAAGGAAAAAACATTTTCCTAGTTTAACTTAAAAAACGATTTCTTTTCCAGATTCACAATAAAGGCGTAAAATTCGGTTTGTATCAAGATTATGGTACAAATACCTGTGCCGGCTATCCAGGTGTTATCAAACATATGGCCTTGGATGCCCAAACATTTGCCGAATGGGATGTAGATTATGTTAAATTAGATGGTTGTTATGCTGATATCAATGAAATGGATCAAGGTTATCCGGAATTTGGTAGACTATTAAATCGTACCGGTAGACCCATGGTGTACTCGTGCAGCTGGCCTGTGTATCAGGAGTATGAGGGAAAATTGGTTGGTGACAAAATGTTATATAGACATTTTTTGAATTTTACTTTATAGTTTTATAATTTAGCCCAATTATGAAGCTTTAAAGGAACACTGTAATCTATGGCGTAATTGGAATGATATTGATGATTCTTTTGAGTCGGTGGCTCAAATTATGGATTATTTTTCGAAAAATCAAGATAGAATACAACCACATGCAGGACCTGGTCATTGGAATGATCCAGATATGGTAAGAGAATGAAAATACAACTCATTTGATAAAAATCGGATGCAAAGCATCAGAGAAGTTCTATAGGGAACTTTGTTCTTAATTTCAAAAAATTTTAAAGCGGTTTTAATGTATTATTTCTTTATTTTTTAGTTAATTTTAGGCAATTATGGTTTATCGTACGATCAAAGTAAATTACAAATGGCGGTTTGGTCTATTTTGGCAGCTCCCTTAATTATGTCTAATGATTTAGCTACAGTGAGGCCAGAAATCAAGGAGATTTTACAAAATAGGTAAAATACAGACAAGAAGCTTCATTCTGCATAATAATAACTGTAATGTTTCTTTATCATTCCAGATATGTCATCGCTGTGGATCAAGACCCCTTGGGCATTCAGGGACGTCGTGTATTGTTGAGAAATAAAATCGAGGTTTGGACTCGTCCTATTACTCCCGTCGCTGCCAACAATCAATACTCTTATGCCGTTGCCTTTGTTAGTCGTCGAGCTGATGGTGCTCCCTATCCTACTAAATTTAAATTAAGTGACTTAAATCTTAATAATAAACTTGGCTATACGGTTACGGATCTGTATGATAATAACAAGAATGTGGGTACTTATAAGCCAGGACATATTTTCCAAACACGTATTATACCTAATGGTAAGTAGAAATGTTATGCATAATTTAATAGTTCCTAGTTGATAGAAAAGTCTATTGGTCTTGTCAATGGACCATTAGATAATCTGCAGATAAGTTTATAGACTAGTCAATGGATAAATTCAAAGCTAGTTGATATACTAACCTATTAACAAGTAGACTGACCAAATATACTCTAGTCTATAGGTTCATAGGTTGTCAGAGTTATAGAAAGATCCCTCGAATTTAAACAATATACTATGAGAGCCTTCTTAGACATAAAAGGTACCTTCAATAACGTAAATGCTATTTTGATATCCAGAATAGTTACTGCAAGTCTTGGTAACTGCGTTAATTCCAAGCAGGTAAAGCGAGGCACACCACACGTGCGGCGTAATCTCTCCACTACTTTGGCTCATCGTCGTTAACTCGATTCTCATTGAACTGAACAATAGAGGGATAAAAGTTGTTGCTTACGCGGACGATGTTGTGATATTGGTATCAGGAATGTTTCCAGAACTGATTAGTGAAATCATGTCTAACGCTTTGCTGCTACTCGATAATTGGGCCACAGACAACGGCCTAGGAGTAAACCCAAGCAAGGCATGTTAATATATTAGTCTTTAGACTTGAAAAAAATTACCAAAAATAGGTACAACTATGACTCCTTAAACGTTCGAATATCCGAATTTATAATTTTCTTTTTTATTTATTTTTTTTTTTTTTTGATAAATTACAAATAACTTCAAAGTTATATTTGTAAGTTCACTGATATAAAAGATACTAAAAAAGAACCAAATGATAACTAAAAAATAGGGTTCTATAGTTGAAACGAAAAGTCGACTTTTCGACTTTTTGCATTTTATGAAAAGTCGACTTTCCGACTATTTTTGATTTTTTCCGACTTTCGACTATATTCGACTTTTTCCGACTATTTTCGACTTTTTCGACTTTTTAAATATTTTCGATTTTTTCTGATTATTTTTTACTTTTTTCGAGTTTGACTATTTTAAAGTTTTTGACTTTTTTCCACTTTTTTAAAATTTTCAACTATTTTTGACTTGTTTCTCCAATTTTCGACTTTTTCCGACTTTTTCTAATTTTTTCGACTTTTTACGACTTTTCGAATTTTTTCGAATCTTTTCAACTTTTTTCGACTTCTATTTACAAAGTTGACTTTTTCGATTTTTTTCATAGACGATAGTGTCATTTCTAAATATAAATTGTTCATACCTGATGGATGTTTTAAATAAAACCGTTACAAAATCTTAATTCTCTACAGCAATATATATTCCAGCAACATTTACACAATCAGCCACAAAATGTTTATAAACATTTGCCAATAATAACAACAAGCAAATGAAAAACCATAATATTGTTATTTTCTTTACTTATTGTGCAAAAAATCTTAGATTTTATTAAACATAAACAAAAAGCTAATATGCAACTACTATAATTTATATTTTTTTATTAAACACTTTAGTTAAAAATCACAACTGTTTACACTAGAAGGAAACACAACAAACTGTTTGGCTAAAAGCGATTTGGATACTTTTAAAAACATAAACAATAGCTTTTAGTTAAACTTTGTTTATATTATTGTTATATATTACTTAATAACAACTATTTATATAAACTTTTTTACTTTTTAACACAATTTATCACTAAATTTATAACTAAACTTCATGACACACAGAAAACTAACGAACAAATAAAGGATTTGCAAAAAAATAAAGAACAAGCAAAAGACTAAGCACAGAGTTGCATTTACAACAAACAGAGTTGCCAGTTATAGAAAAGTCATAGCAAGTAAAAAAATAAGCGTTATTTAATTTTATTAATATAAAAACCTTAAATAATACTTAATGGATTTGGGAAATTTTTAATATATTTAAAATACTTTAATTTTATTGTTATACTTTATTAAAACTGTTAATTAATTTTGTGTTTTGTTGTTTCTTTTTTTCAGGTGTCACCTTTTACAAATTCACTGCTTTAAATTGATTGATCTTTTCGGCAAATAATATTTAAAAAACGATTGATCACTGTAGTCGAGTATGTCGATAAAAAGAAATATTGTTATAATTAATAAAGAAATGTTTAAAACATTTACATTTAAGCTAAAGTTTTGTTTTATTTAAAGAATTAAAAAATAATAGAAACAAAATTTGAAAAAAGTCTGAGTCTTAATATGAAATCAGAATTTATTCATTATATCAAGTTGTCCAGATAATGTGTCTGACTCGGGCCGTTGTTATTATTCAGTTTATGCCAAAATCAGGGATTGAGTATAGGAGAGCCTTTTAAAGGGGAACTTTTGGAACTTTTTCGTTTTTCTATCTATCTATCTATCTATCTATCTATCTATCTATCTATCTATCTATCTATCTATCTATCTATCTATCTATCTATCTATCTATCTGTCTATCTATCTATCTATCTATCTATCTATCTATCTATCTATCTATCTATCTATCTATCTATCTATCTATATACATAAAAGACCACTGTTTGTTCGTAATAGATAAACACAGGAACTATGGCACCTCATTGGACCAAATTTCAAATATATGATTCAGAGATCTTGAAAAGTCAACATATTCATCAAGGTCCAGCAAAGCGGTCCGGGCACCACTAGTCATTTATAAATTACAATTATTTACTTAGTAGATATACGTAATTTATTTTTAATTATATAAAACTCAGTACGTTTATCATAGCACGATCTGTTTATTTTGATAACATGTGTTTTCTAGTCAAATTGTTTATTAATTAAAAATTTGGTACTGTTGAAAAGTGTTCTGTATTTGAAATAAATGATTCATAGACACATCAATTTATATAAATAATAAATTTTTTAGAAAAAAAAACTATATAATTTAGAAATATTGAAAACAAATGTGTTAGATTTGAAAGATATAGTATAATTTATTAAAGAGAAAGAAAAGTAGATATTATTACGAAGTGGTTTTAAATTTTTTATAAAGGGTTAATCTTTAGGTGAAAGATTAGGAATTAAATTAAAATTAATCCTCGAAAGTTGTTTCTGAATACTTAGGGCGAGTTTTTCTGATAAAGATGATCTTCATTCTTTGGTTAAACCTGGTTTAACAAAATAATAAGTAAAGGTACTTATTATCTTAGTTTAACTAAGTGTAATTGGCCAATTAAACTCAAGTTATAAGTGAGAAAACACATTTAACAAAAACAATAAAACAATGATTTCGAAAGAACAAAAACTTAATATTTTAGGTAAATTGCAATTTTCTGATTTGTTTTGTTTTATTAATTATTGTTTTAAATGTTTATTTAAAATTTTTCTAAAATTTTCCATTTTACAAAAGTGTTGTTTGCAAAAAACAGCTGTTCATTGTTTATGTTTTTGAGTGAAAAGTTGGCAATACTAACAAAGTTAACTGAGCTTAAATCTAAAACTGAAAAACACAATTATCGGTTAAAGACCGCCTAAATTTGTTCCGAGTTTAATCTAACAGCAAGTTAAGCCTAGTTTAACTGAGAAAACTAAGAAACCCGCCCTTAATCTTGTACTCAAAAACATCAATGGGGATTAATATCAGAATCAATTTATTTTTAGATTAACTAATCTGATTGTTGACATTTGATTGCCAACTCAAGAACCCGCTCTATGAGGGAGGTCATTTTCGACAACTCTCAAATAACACCGCTATAATCAGGACTGTAACAGAACTTTATTCCGATCGAATTATAACTTGTATATAAATCGATAAAAACTTAAAAAACTAAAAAATTTAAACTGTTGTCAATTTCACGTTGAAAATGTGAAGTGTTGACATTTTGTAAAAAAGTTAACATTTTTCTTTTTTTGAAGAAGAAAATTCCACTTTCAAACGGAATGGAATTCTGTGACAGGCCTGAATACTTTTTCTAGACTATCTTTGCATTTAAATGAATAACAATTAATTGTTTTCTTATTAAAATTAAATTTTATTATTTGATTTGTTAAAATTAACAAAAAAAGGATAAAATTATTTAAACTAAATTATTTTTATTCACTAACATAATTTTTCTTTTAGATGTTTCAAATTTTGATGTGAAATATGAAAATTATTTGTGGTTGTTTTCACTAAATTTAAATTCATGAAATAGAGTTAAAAGAACAAGATTTTAAAACAAAATATATAGTTTATTATATAATTATATAAATATTTGACTTATTTAATAGTTTATCATAGATATTCAATTATAAAATTGTATAAAATTTGATTTTATATTTGTTAAATATATATATATATTTTAGAATTTACAATTAAGCTCAAGCAGTGATGGTTTCAAAAATAGGAAAAAAAGGAACCAAAATTCTAAATAAACAAAAGTTTACAAGTTTTAAAAGATGGGGGAGGAAAAAATATTATTTAGTTAATAATTTTTTAAATTTAAAATAGTTTTTATAGTTTTGTTATTATTTTACTGAAATTATTGTCAAGTTTATTTAGTGATTTTTTTAATTATATAAAAATAAAAATGAAATTATTGAAAATAAATAACAATTTTTATGGAAAAAAATTAACTTAATGCACAATTAAACAAAAATCATTTGTTATATTAACTAAATAGTTGTGATTACTATATAATTATTTGACATAAACTAATGAAAATTATTTTTCTTTATTTATAACCTATAAAACTTTAAAAGTTTTATACATTTTTATATAAGTATGTATAACTTAGTTTTATTTTAAAAACTAATATTTAGCCAAAGAATTTTAAAAATTATTGAAAATGAAAAATAAAACTGTTGCAAAATTTTCAATTTAATTAATGATTTTTTCAAAATTAAGAGAGCTTTTAGTATAAATTATATAAATATTTAAAAAAAATTTTGTAACAGTTTAGAATTTAAGTTTTAAATTCCATTTGGCCAAACTGTTTCAATATATCGTTACCCTATATTCAAAAAATGCTAACTCCATCTTAAGCCATTTTCATTATTTTGACCTTTTTTTGAGTTAACACTTTTTGAATCTAGAATCTCGTTATTCCATTTTTATAAAGCTAATTTTATACGCTTTGTTCTTAACACTTTATTTCAAACTATAATGTTTCCATTATTAATGTACACCATTTGCTATGGTAGGTGTGCGTTCATAAGTACGTCTATGCATTTCATCAACACTCTTGAGGTAGTACGTGCCTGGGAATAAGGCGCTAATGCTACCCGAAGGCGTATAGGGTGCAGCATGATTATTTTTTTCTCTTATCTCCATAAGTTCGGAAAATACTTGTGGTTCTACCTTTTCGCGTGAGTTCAATAAAGGTAAAACATAATCTAACTTTTCGACGAATTTCTGGAAGACATCGGCATTTGAGGTCACTTTAATGGAGTACATGGAGGCGGCCAAACCGGAACCATATGAAAAGACAGCAATACGTTTGCCCACCAAGTTTTCAGCACTTTCATTGACCAGCAATGAAACTAGACCAGAATACACAGAAGGTGTATACATATTGCCCACTTGATTGGCTAAAAGTAGAGATTTCTTAGTTTTTGTTTCGAAAACATTGGCGAATTGTGTCATGAATGCCTTTTCAACATCACGATCGAAATAAGTAGAGGCCAAGGTGGCGCTATTGAATTTATCTAAACCGGGGAATTTTTTACTTCTCTTAGTTTCATCGTTGGTTAAAAGGAAATCGTTGAATACTAATCTGGCCACAGATTTTTGTACTAATTTACAGAACGGCGTATGGAATAGTATGGCATCGAAGTTGTCCAAACCTTCTGTCTCCACCGAGGGATTAAGTTTTTCAAACTTCTTACGATACAATTGATAGCAGGTGTCCAAAGCTGATAAATAACACTGAATCGATAGTTTACCATCCACCGTAGGATATTCCGAACTCAAGTCGGGTTTATAGAAATCATAGGCATGCTCCATGTGTGAAGCTCTTAGGCCTCTTTCGAAAACCAACGGAGCATTTGGTCCCACTAACATAGCTATAGCTCCCGCACCACCAGTTGGTCGGGCGGCTCCTTTAGCATAAACCGCTATATCTGCACAAACGGCTAAAGCTAAACGTCCATCCCAAGAGGATGACTCAATCCAATTGATGGAATTGAATAAAGCTGCTGTACCACCATAACAGGCATTTGTAGTATCGATACCCTCAATATCGGTATTACCGCTATCGGCAAACAATTGCATTAGCACCGATTTAACCGATTTCGATTTATCCACTATTGTTTCAGTACCCACCTCCAGGCGACCAATATCACCGGCTTTTATCTGATGTCTCTCCATGAGACGGCTGACAACGGTGAGACACAGTGAATTGACATCTTCACGATCGGAACAGAAACCCATTTTAGATTGTCCCAAACCAATGGTGTATTTACCGGCTGATGCACCATCAAATTGTTCCAATTCGGTTTGATCGACATATTGTGAGGGAAACAAAACCTCAATGGCTAAAATACCAACATTTTCAGGCCACATTTTGTTTTTGGTTCTTTTTGAGGGATTTTTTTTTATAAATTATAAAAATTTAAGGGGAGAGAGGAGGTAATTAACGAAATAAATTTGCTGAAATGATAAGAAGAAAATGTAACAATTAGTTTTTTTATTTAAAATTATTGAGATTGTAATACACATAACATGTAATGCACATCTATCTATCTATCTATCTATCTATCTATCTATCTATCTATCTATCTATCTATCTATCTATCTATCTATCTATCTATCTATCTATCTATCTATCTATCTATCTATCTATCTATCTATCTATCTATCTATCTATCTATCTATCTATCTATCTATCTATCTATCTATCTATCTATCTATCTATCTATCTATCTATCTATCTATCTATCTATCTATCTATCTATCTATCTATCCATCTATCTATCTATCTAGTCGGAAAATTTTTTCATTGAATTTATTAAAAAATCGTCGTAAAAACTAAACAAAGAAAGTAAAATATAACATAATTGTAAAATTTATTTAATTATTTAACGTTTTGTTTAAAAAAAACGACTCCGGCCAATTTAAAAATATTAAAATTAAACAATTTTAAAATTGTCTTAAAATGTTCTATTGTTTTTGTTTGCAACTTGCGGTTAAGCTTTGTTATTGTTATGCTGTGCTTGTCAGTTGTATTGACAATACTGCAAGTGTTTTTTGTTGTTGTTATTAATGTAAATATTAAAGGCTGTGGGTTTTGTTTACATTTTTTTTGTGTTAATATAAGTGGCAATTTAATTAAATTAATATTTTAATTAATAATGTAATTTGTGCTTAATTTATAATTTATTCTTTGTTATTGTTCATTCTATTTTAGGAAATATTAAATGCATTAATATTACATATTTTTTTAACAAAATAATTATTTTTTTAAACAATTTCTTTTTTATTGCCAATACAACTACACTTAAATCCATTTCCGTTTCTTTTTCACAATACGTTCTAAAGGCAACTCTATTATTTATTTTCCGCTTTGTAATCCCTACATTTCATAGCAAATTGCAATAAAGGCAACTCTATCATTTGTTGTCTTGCTTTGTTTTTTTATCCCCCAATATTCGTTAGTTTTTCTTAATTCGGGCGCGTAAAAAGTTTGCAAAATTTTCTTGGTGTTTTATTAAAAGTTATATTTTGTAATAAATAAGTATTAGAAAGTTTATTTGAAACATAAATATTATTAAATAAACAACATTAAAGTGTTTGTATATAAAAACTTTTATAATCTTGAGTTGCAATTAAAATTTGTTAAAGTTTTCGTACGCCCGGCCGAGTGTTAAAGTAAATTTGTTAATTAATCGTTAAATATTAAAGTGCTAGTGAAAAAATTTATATAAATTTATAATAAATTGAAATATTTAATGATTTATTTCAAAAAATTAACTCCGGCAGGAGTTTTAAAGCAAAAAAGAAAAATTTATTAAAAGGAGCCCCACCAAGGGGACTCCATAATTGTTCGTGTGTGCATGTGTGTTAGGTTTGATGTTTGTTTTGTAGTATGTGCCGAAAAACAAGGTTTTCAAATTAGTGTAGAGTTTTAGTTGTTGTTGTTTTAGTAAGCTGTTAGTTGTTTGTTTATTCTAAAATTAGTGTAGAGTTTTAGTTGTTGTTTTTTAGTAAGCTGTTAGTTATTTGTTTATTTTATGTTATTTTTATGTTATTTTTAGTAAGCTGTTAGTTATTTGTTTATTTTATGTTATGTTTTGTTTTCTATGAGTTGGTTTATGTTGCTGCAACTTGTTGCTAAGATCAATCATATGTTTGAAAATAATTTAAAATGAAAAAGTTTAGTTTTTAATTAAAAGTGAAATTAATTAAATTATTAAAATATATGAAAAAAAGCAAAATTTGAAATCGAAATTTATCAAAAAAAAAAAAAAGCAGTTTCGGCAGTGTTAATTATTATAATTTAAGAAAAAGTCCTTTAAAAGGATTTTAAATTTGGAAAAAGCTTATATTGAAATCAAAAATTCTAAATATGATTCCTTCGATGTAAATTAACTTCGTTTTCTAGGTAAGTACTAAATTGCTAAACTATGTATTATGTTTAATTTTAATAATATCAACTTGTATTTTATCAAATTTTTATTTAAATTTACATATATTCACAAATTTTTCTGTTTTAATTTGTTTGAAACAATTGAAATAATTAATGTATTATTCATTTATTATATTTGTCCAATGAGATGACTTGAATCACATTTATACCGAAATCATTATCTTATTTTGAAGCTAGCTTTCCAACAAATGTTCAGTTCCCATACATAATAGACTTATAAGTAATTCTTTTATAAATGAACCAGTAGATCGAAATAAGAATCCATTAAACAATAAAATCTAGTATGAACTGGTAGCTTTCCCTGAAGATATCAGAACAAGGTAGAAAATTTGAATGTTAACACTTGTATTTTGTACATTTCATCTATCATCTTTCAAACCCAACTCACTTCTCATTCATCCAATACACTCATAGAGAACAAATATGTAACACTAACTCATTTTCAAACTTTTAGTCCCACAGTATTCCCTCTCTGTTGTATATGTTGCCATCGACCCCAACTGCACCGAACTAATCTCGAAATGTAGAATTTGGTTTTAAACCTCAGCCACTATCCCGAAGGGAACTTAACCAACAGACAAACCAGTTTATGTAGTTCTCTGATTCCATCCCATTACAAGGAATATCCAAGGATTGAGGAGACATCACCAGTTTATAGTCCTGGCAGACTAGAGTTACTTTTAGCACCTCTTTTTCACGGCATTGCAATATCACCAAAATGGGTTTTTTCATTAAAGTAACATTCGCTGGGCGGTGACCAATAGACTAGTCCATTAGACTACACTAATTTATAGATTTGTCTATTTCTTCCGACCACCAACATATTTTCCATCTTTTAGTCCCACAGTCTTCCCTCTCTGTGGTATCTCTAAACTTTTATTCCAGACACAAAGCCTTTTAAAAATAGTTAGTTAGGTCCTTTTTAACTGAAACTACAGAATAGGGCTTCTTTATTATGTGAACTTTTGAACTCATATTTATGCTTAATATAATCATATCTAGATCAGAAGCGCTACAATTAAGTTTTATACTTGATTTAAAAATGATGCCGAATGATCGGGTTCCACCTGACTCCTAGCCCTCATACAAATACCCCTTCAGAAATTTGAGTTAAACAATTAACTTAAGAAGGCTAATGTCTATTATCTGGTGACAGTTGTCACTTTACTGTACCTTTGGTAAACGAGTGGAGGACACTTAAAAATTGTTTTTGTATTGTACTTCAGAATTAAGACTTTTTACACATCTAGTGTAACCAGCTGGTTGTACCCTATTTGAAGGTTTTTGGTCATTCACCAAGAATGTACTCTTTGTAATCGAGAATAATGACAGTTGCTTACCATGTAAGCAAGGGAGTGTCAGTGGTTACTTCACTGTACCCTCCCAGTAATAGAGAGAGAGGTGACACGATCCTTCCGATTGTAGCTATGTTTTATATAATTGCAATTGACTTAAGAAGGCTAATGTCTATATTTCTAACTGGTGACAGTAGTCACTTTACTATATTCTAGGTAAACGAGAGAGGGGACTTTTTACACATCTAGTCTAACCAGCTGCTTGTGCCCTATTTGAATGTTTTTGGTCATTCATCTAGAATGTACTCTTTGTAATCGAAGGTGAAGACATTCGCTTACCAAGTAAGCAAAAGATTGTTAGTCTTTAGTACTTAACTGTACCCCCTAGTAATCGAGAGAGGAGACACTTGATTTAACGATCCTTTCGATTGTAACTAAGTTTTATACTTGCAATTGACTTAAGAAGGTCTATTCTCCTAACTGTTAACAGTAGTTACTTTACTGTACCCTAGGTAAACGAGAGAGGGGACACTTAAAAATTGTATTTCCTTTTTCCCGCGCCTGTATTAAGATGTATTTTGTAAAGTATGACATCAATAATTTTTTTACTGAAATGTTTAGTTTTGTCATGATTGTCCTCTGACTGTACAGCCGAACTGCTGACAAGACAATTGTTTATAAACATTTCATTATAAAGCAACAAAACATGTTTATATACACCGAGTCTAAGGTCTGATGGTGATTTACATATAATTCTATTAAAACTTTCAAATTTCATTACAAAAAGATCTTTATACATCACAATGAAATTAAACATAAAAATATATATAAATATTTATTAAATGTTTGTTATATTGTAAATTTACGAAAATTTATGTTTCTGTTTTTTCTATAAATTGTTTTAAAAACTTTGTATTTTTTTCTTTTCTTCATAATTTATTTCATTAAACTTAATGTTACGCACTTTATACAAAACAAAATTATACACGTTTCCACAATTATCTTATTACTAGTTGTGTTTATGATTAAAAAAAAAACTTTCACTTTTTTTAACAAAAAATACTTTAATCGATTCTCTATACAATATGATTTTCAATTTAGGCCCATTAGCTAACTATTACAAAATACTCTTTAACAATAAATTATTAAACAGAAAACAAAATATTTATTTAAACTAAAAAATAACAACCAACCGTTTTAAACGAACGTTCCAACTAAACTAAAGGGAAAAAAAGATATTTACTCTTTTGTGACATCAAAAGCAGAGACTGCTCTTGTTAAGACACAAAGATTTAGGCCTAAAAAAACACTAAATAAATTTAAAGAAAAACTTGTTTTAAAGCAGAGAAATTTCAATAATTTATTGATTTTTTTTCTTAACATTCTCTGTTAATCAACAGAACAACCTTTTAAGAATCTCTGATTAACATTTAAGCACGAACTAAACACAACAAAAACTATTTATTAAACATACAAAAAAAAAAAACTTTCTCTGTTAAACAATGAAGATCATCACTACATGTGGACTGAATGACTGACGACTATGTGAGTCGTAATAATAAAACGCTTTTTTTTAAATGAAATCAGAAAAGTAAACAATAACACGTAAAATTAAATACCAAAATCAAAATATATATATTAGACCCCCCTCCCTCCTCCCTCAAAATCCCAACTGTTTAAAGCAGGTATTTTTTTTAAACAATCAACTGCACCTTACACTTTATATATATTTTTTAACTCTCCCATCTTTATGTTGGTCTCTGAATGGAATACAAATATGTATTTTTATAAATATCAAGACAAAAAGTGTAATTGATGCCAACAACAATTTTTTTTCTAATTTCTAATCATTTGTCATTAATTTGTCTGTTTGTAAATTGAAATTTTGCTAATTTTATTATAATTCCCAACGACATAGTGAGTAGCATTCTCATTTTAATCTTAACTTAGAGAAAGAGTGTAAGTTTTTTTATTAATGTTTGTTAATTGTTTAAACAAATTTGTTAATAAATTTAGGTCAATGAAATGAAAACTGCATGACAATGTCTTCATCTTTAATGTTGATATGGTTAAAACCGGTATTATTTCGAAATTTATTTTTATATAGTTTTTGAATGAATGAAAGAAAAAAAATCAAATAACTGTAACTAACAACAACATCTTTAGGAATTTGTTATTATTTTAATTTTTTTTTTTGGGGTGTGTTCATATTAATTATGTGCATTTTAATAAAACATCTTTTTTTTACCGTAATTTTATCTGTTTTAAGTTTAATTTAAAAAAAAAAAAACAATATATTTTGAATAGAATCCAGTTTTTCCATTGATAATAGCTCAAGAGTAGACTCTAGTCACTAGAACAGCATTTTTATAGCAAATTGATCTAGACTAGAATAAGTTTTCCTGTAGAAAATTGCTGTAGACTAAAGCAACATTTCCTATAGAAAATTGTGACATTTCCTGGAGAAAATTGCTCTAGACTAGAGTAACAATTCCTATAGAAAATTTCTCTAGATTAGAGCAACATTTCCCTTAGAAATTTTTCTTTTAGAAATTGGCTCTAGACTAGAGAAACATTTCCTATAGAAAATTGCTCTAAACTAGAGCAACATTTCCTATAGAAAATTGCATTAGACTAGAGCAACATTTGCCATAGAAAATTTCTCTACACTAGAGCAACATTTCCCATAGAAAATTGCTCTAAACTAGAGCAATATTTCCTATAGAAAATTGCTCTAAACTAGATCAACATGTCCTATAGAAAATTGCTCTAGATTAGATAAACATTTCCTATAGAAAATTGCTCTAGACTAGAGCAACATTTCCTATAGAAAATTGCTCTAGACTAGAGCAACATTTCCTATAGAAAATTGCTCTACACTAGAGCAACATTTTCTATAGAAAATTGCTCTAGATGAGAGCAACAGTTCCTACAGAAAATTGATCTAAACTAGAGCAACATTTCCTAAAAAACGGCTTTATATTAAAGCAAGATTTCTTATAGTCTAGAACAACTTTTCCTATAGAAAATTGCATTAGACTAGAGCAACGTTTCGTATAGAAAATTGATCTAATAGGAAAAGTTGCTCTAGTCTACAGCAATTTTCAAGTTTTCCTATAGAAAATTGCTCTAGACTAGATCAAGTTTTCCTATAGAAAATTGCTCTAGACTAGAGCAAGTTTTCTTATAGAAAATTGCTCTAGACTAGAGCAAGTTTTCCTATACAAAATTGCTATAGACTAGAGCAAGTTTTCCTATACAAAATTGCTCTAGACTAGAGCAAGTTTTCCTATACAAAATTGCTCTAGATTAGAGCAAGTTTTCCTATACAAAATTGCTCTAGATTAGAGCAAGTTTTCCTATACAAAATCGCTCTAGACTAGAGCAAGTTTTCCTATAAAAAATTGTTCAAGACTAGAGCAAGTTTTCCTATAGAAAATTGTTCTAGACTAGAACAAGTTTTCCTATAGAAAATTGCTCTAGACTAGAGCAAGTTTTCCTATAGAAAATTGCTCTAGACTAGAGCAACTTTTCCTATAGAAAATTGCTCTAGACTAGAGCAAGTTTTCCTATAGAAAATTGCTCTAGACTAGAGCAAGTTTTCCTATAGAAAATTGCTCTAGACTAGAGCAAGTTTTCCTATAGAAAATTGCTCTAGACTAGAGCAAGTTTTCCTATAGAAAATTGCTCTAGACTAGAGCAAGTTTTCTTATAGAAAATTGCTCTAGACTAGAGCAAGTTTTCCTATAGAAAATTGCTGTAGACCAGATAAAGTTTTCCTATAGAAAATTGCTCTAGACTAGAGCAAGTTTTCCTATAGAAAATTGCTTTAGACTAGAGCAACTTTTCTTATAGAAAATTACTTTAGACTAGAGCAACTTTTCCTATAGAAAATTGCTTTAGACTAGAGCAACTTTTCCTATAGAAAATGGCTTTAGACTAGAGCAACTTTTCCTACAGAAAATTGCTTTAGACTAGAGCAAGTTTTCCTATAGAAAATTAGAGCAATTTTCTACTTTTAAGACTCGTTGCCAGTTGAATTAAACAAATTATTATTTAATGTTTATTAACAAATATAATTAGTTTAAAATTGCCTTAATCATAGTTAACTGTTATCGTGTTTTATTTATTGTTGAAATCTATTTTAAGTATTTTAATTATTTGTTTAAAAAAACGCGTTATATTTTAACAATTAAATACGTTTTTTTTTTCTAAAGTATTTGAAACATATCAGCAACATTAAAATAATTTTGTTTATTGCTAATATTTATTGAAAAAAAAAACGAAAGTAGTTTTAACACTATTTTATTATTGTTTATTTTTTTTTTGTTTGTTTTTTCTTTAAGGATTTGTTTTTTTACCAAATATTTCTTTTCTTTAAAATAATTAGTTCACATTTTGTACTTTGCACTTTGATTTTTTTAATACTTTCTTTAAGATTGAAGAATTTTTTTATAAGAATTTTATTTAATTGGTTTAAAATTTATCTTACCGCTGTTTTTTAACCAAGAAAATAAAAATGCTTTTAAATTTTATTTATTTCACTTTTTTCTTTGGTGTTAGAAAAAAAAAAACAGAAAACCTAAAAATTTTATTTCGTAATTTTGTTAAAATTTTCTCCTTAAACAATGCGATCGATCACAAGCGTTAATGTGAAAATCACTTGAGTATCTGATAGACGACTGAACAAAAATTTATTACATTCGCTCACATAAGCCAATTCCAAATATTGTTAAAGAAGAGTCAGATACATGTACATATAATAATTTTAGTTTATTTTTCTCTTTTCTTTGAGATTTCTTTGTTAGATGGAAGTGCGTCAGTGTATGGCGTTGGTTTTCTATTGTAATTGTTGTTGTGGCCTATGTTTTCTTTACAAAAAATTTTTTGAAATATTTACATGATTTTTTTCTTTTCATTTTTTTGTATTGTATGAATAATTTAAACTAATTTTAAACTTTGTTTATAAATTTTTTCTCTTTTACTTAAAAGAAATGTTGTGACATTCTTTGAGTCGAGTATAATTTATAACGATTGGTATCAACAAACCACTTGAGGTTAAATGGCAATTGCTTTGAATTGTTAATACTTAATAAAACAATTACAAAGTGTGCATAAATTTCAATTTTTTTTTCGTTTTTTTCTTTCAAGAAAGTGTTGATTTTTGTCAAATTGTTGGCAATATCTATAAATGATCGTAAATAAACATTTTTGAAAAAAGCTTTTGGCAAATTGTTAAGTTGAAAATACTTTTCCAATATTTTGTTTAGAAAATTGCTCTAGATTAAAGCAACTTTTCTAATAGAAAATTGCTTTAGAAAAAGCAACTTTTCCTATAGAAAATAGATGTAGACTAAAGCTACTTTTCCTATTAATTATTTCTCCAGAGTTGAGCAACTTTTCCTGCAGAAAATTGCTCTAGACTAGAGCAACTTTTCCTCTAGAAGACTGCTCTAGACAAGTGGGAGTAATCTATACAATTTTGCTCCAGAAAATTGCTCCAGACTAGAGCAAGTTTTCCTATCGAAAATTTCTTAAGACAAAAGCAACTTTTTCTATAGAAATTTGATCCAGACTAGAGAGTTTTCTTATATAAAATTTCTTTAGATAAGAGAAACATTTCCTATAGAAAATTGCTTTCGACGAGAGCAAGTTTTCCTATAGAAAATTGTCCGCGACAAGAGCAACTTTCAATATAGATAATAGCCCTCGACAAGAGCAACTTTTCCTATAAAAAATTGCTCTAGACAAGTGCTACTTTTTCTACAGAAAATTGCTGGAGACTAGAAAGTTTTCCTATAGAATTTTGCTCCAGACTAAAGCAACTTTTCTTTTAGAAGATTGCTTAAGACTAGAGCATCATGTCCATAGAGGAAGATTTTCTATAGAAAGTTGCTCCAGATTAGAGCAAATTTTACTACAGAAAATTTCTTAAGACAAGAGCAACATTTCCTATAGGAATTTGATTCAAATTAGAGAGAAATTGCTCTCGAAAGGAGCAACTTTTCCTATAGAAAATTGCACTAGACAAGAGCAACTTTTTCTATAGAAAATTGCACTTGACAAGATCAACTTTTCTTATAGAAAATTGCTCTTGACTAGAGCAACTTTTCCTATAGAAAATTGTTCTCGACAAGATACAACTTTTCCTATAGACAATTGTCCTCGACAAGAGCAACTTTTTCTATAGAAAATTGCTCTAGACAAGTGCTGCTTTTCCTATAGAAAATAGCTCGAGACTAGAGACTGTTTTCATATAGATTTTTGCTCCAGACTTTTCTTTTAGATTGTCTTAGACAAGAGCAACATTTCCTTTAGCAAATTGCTCTAAATTAGAGCAACATTTTTCATAGAGAATTGCTCTAGACAAGAACAAATTTTCCTATAGAAAATTGTATTTCAATACTAAAACAACTTTTCCTACACGAATTGTACTAGACAAAGACAACATTTTCTTATAGAAACCTGCTCAAACTACAGCAAATTTCTCTATAAAAATTGCTTAAGACAAGAGCAACTTTTCAAAAGATTTTAATTCTTTCTAACTTATATAAACTGAAAATCTTCAACCATTAATTACTTGGATTATAAAGTCTTATTAGATTGGCTTAATACCCAATCTTAAGCAATAAAGTTAAGAGGGTCAAACAAACTAAAGAACGCAGTCATGCGTATATTGTAAACATTAAAAGTTGTATAAACATTTATAATTAATAAATTACCAAATCACAATTTAAATTCAAATAATAGTACAAGGTTCTTATATAATTGAATTAATTTAAGCTAAACAATTTGTTATATTAACGTCAAATTAAAAATTCCCATCTACGCCAAATTTTATCTTTATAATAGATTATAAAGCGTTTAATAAGTTTTAGTTTATTTGCATTTTATTTTCTACAAAAGAATTGATTAGTGTTTGCCAACAGTGTCCCTAAGTTTATCAGCTATTGCTTTATGGAAATTACGTTGCGATATGCTTAATTGATAAGTTTATAATGCGAAATAGCTAAATATTTTAAGAATTGAGAATATAAATTATTTTAAACATTTCTTAACGAAATCTTATTAGATACAGAAAATTGCTCTAGACTAGAGCATGTTTTCCTATAGAAAATTGCTCTAGACTAGAGCAAGTTTTCCTATAGAAAATTGTTTTAGACTAGAGCAAGTTTTCCTATAGAAAATTGCTCTAGACTAGATCA
Source organism: Lucilia cuprina (assembly GCF_022045245.1). Taxonomy (NCBI): domain Eukaryota; kingdom Metazoa; phylum Arthropoda; class Insecta; order Diptera; family Calliphoridae; genus Lucilia; species Lucilia cuprina. The sequence continues at coordinate 52,735,463 of NC_060954.1, forward strand.
AATTTTCCTATAGAAAATTGCTCTAGACTAGAACAAGTTTTCCTATAGAAAATTGCTCTAGACTAGAGCAACTTTTCCTATAGAAAATTGCTCTAGACTAGAGCAACTTTTCCTATAGAAAATTGCTCTAGACTAGAGCAACTTTTCCTATATAAAATTGCTCTAGACTAGAGCAACTTTTCCTATAGAAAATTGCTCTAGACTAGAGCAACTTTTCCTATAGAAAATTGCTCTAGTCTAGAGCTCTAGTCTAGAGCAACTTTTCCTATAGAAAATTGCTCTAGACTAGAGCAACTTTTCCTATATAAAATTGCTCTAGACTAGAGCAACTTTTCCTATAGAAAATTGCTCTAGACTAGAGCAAATTTTTTTTATAGAAAATTGCTCTAGACTAGAGCAAGTTTTCCCATAGAAAATTGCTCTAGACTAGAACAAGTTTTCCTATAGAAAATTGCTCTAGATGAGAGCAAGTTTTCCTATAGAAAAATGCTCTAGACTAGAGCAAGTTTTCCTATAGAAAAATGCTTTAGACTAGAGCAAGTTTTCCTATAGAAAAATGCTCTAGACTAGAGCAAGTTTTCCTATAGAAAAATGCTCTAGACTAGAGCAAGTTTTCCTATAGAAAAATGCTCTAGACTAGAGCAATTTTTCCTATAGAAAAATGCTCTAGACTAAAGCAAGTTTTCTTATAGAAAAATGCTCTAGACTAGAGCAAGTTTTCCTATAGAAAAATGATCTAGACTAGAGCAAGTTTTCCTATAGAAAAATGATCTAGACTAGAGCAAGTTTTCCTATAGAAAAATGCTCTAGACTAGAGCAAGTTTTCCTATAGAAAAATGCTCTAGACTACAGCAAGTTTTCCTATAGAAAATTGCTCTAGACTAGAGCAAGTTTTCCTATAGAAAAATGCTTTAGACTAGAGCAAGTTTTCCTATAGAAAAATGCTCTAGACTAGAGCAAGTTTTCCTATAGAAAAATGCTCTAGACTAGAGCAAGTTTTCCTATAGAAAAATGCTCTAGACTAGAGCAAGTTTTCCTATAGAAAAATGCTCTAGACTAGAGCAAGTTTTCCTATAGAAAAATGCTCTAGACTAGAGCAAGTTTTCCTATAGAAAAATGCTCTAGACTAGAGCAAGTTTTCCTATAGAAAAATGCTCTAGACTAGAGCAAGTTTTCCTATAGAAAAATGCTCTAGACTAGAGCAAGTTTTCCTATAGAAAAATGCTCTAGACTAGAGCAAGTTTTCCTATAGAAAAATGCTCTAGACTAGAGCAAGTTTTCCTATAGAAAAATGCTCTAGACTAGAGCAAGTTTTCCTATAGAAAAATGCTCTAGACTAGAGCAAGTTTTCCTATAGAAAAATGCTCTAGACTAGAGCAAGTTTTCCTATAGAAAAATGCTCTAGACTAGAGCAAGTTTTCCTATAGAAAATTGCTGTAGACTAGAGCAAGTTTTCCTATAGAAAAATGATCTAGACTAGAGCAAGTTTTTTATAGAAAAATGATCTAGACTAGAGCAAGTTTTCCTATAGAAACATGCTCTAGACTAGAGCAAGTTTTCCTTTAGAAAAACGCTCTAGATTAGATTACCATTTCCTAAAGAAAATTGCTCTAGATTAGATCACCTTTTTCCATAGAAAGTTGCTTTGGACTGGAGTAAGTTTTCCTATAGAAAATAGCTGTAGACTAGAGTAAGTTTTCCTATAGAAACTAGATCTAGACGGTTATGATACAAAATTGATTTAAATTGGAGGAACGTTTCTCATAAAAACTACTCTACACTAGAGCAACAAATTTCCTCTTTTTAGTTTTGCATGTTCAAAGAGTCCGCGGTGTATTAATTGTTGTGAATGTATGCACGTGTGTGTACATTATATGACGCTTTGTAATTATTGCAAAAAGAATGACTGATAGTTGATGATAAATCCAAGAAATATTCCGAAATAACAAAAAGCCTATAAAAGTTTTGTTTTTGTTTTCATCCTACAGAATCACGCCACTTCATTATAACAAAAACAAAGAATAAACTTAGTTTTTTATAAATAAATTTTTGTTAAAGTTTCTAAATCACATGTTTTTTTTGGTGTCATCACGTTTAAAACCCCCTGGTAAGGTTTTCTGTACGGGTGGTTTTCCAACCTCCTCTTTATAAGTTACATCATTCCCTTTTCTAAAGAATCGACTTCTTTACTTCTTCTTTAATTTATTCTTTTATTTTAAAATAGAAAACTAGATATAAATTTATTTTTGATTACAAATATAAACTTTCTCTTGTCCACTTTATAGGGAGTTTCAATTATAAATTTCACCATTTTCATTTAATATTTCCAAAACACATAAACTACTCACTCACCTTTCTAGTAAACAAAAATCAATTAACTTTTCAATTTGGTTCCACTTAGTTTTTTTTTCGTATAAAAATTATGAAAAACAAAACTATTCCCTGGAATTGTTGCTTAATTTCTAAAATGATTTTCTTTATATTTTTTTTAATTCTTTTAGTTTTCCTTATGTTGTGTCTTATTTCATTTATCTACACACACACACGTACTCTATATAAAAATGTAAATGTACAAGAATTCCACCGACAATGATTGGGTTCTGTTACGAGGAGGTTGTTCAGTGTGTTTGTTCTCTTTTCATTCGATACGAAATTCATCCAATTTTCTACTTTTGAAAACGTCATTAGTTTTGTTTTCTTCTTTTTGTGAACAAACGTGCATATTTTACAGCTGTTTTTGACATTTCATTTTAGTTTGTTTATTCGTGTTTAATTTGTTGCCTGGTGGTTCTTGTATTCGCTAAGTTAGTTTTTGTGGTGAATTTTAAAGTGGTGCAATTCTAAAGACAGTTTTCTTATGACAATTTTGACTCAATTTTCTGCCGGAAAACTTGCTCTATTCTAGCAAAATTTTCTATAGGAAAATTTGATCTAGTATAGAACAATTTTCTATATGGGAAACTTACAATTTTCTATAGAAAAACTTGCTCTAGTCTAGAGCAATTTTATATATGAAAACTTGCTCTAGTCTAGAGTATTTTATATAGGAAAACTTGCTCTAGTCTAAAGCAATTTTCTATAGGAAAACATGCTCTAATGAAGGGCAATTTTCTATAAGAAAACTTGCTCTAATCTAGAGCAATTTTCTATAGCAAAACTTGCTCTAGTCTGGAGCAATTTTCTATAATAAAACTTGCTCTAGTTTAAAGCAATTTTCTATTCGAAAACTTGCTCTAGTCTAAAGCAATTTTCTATAGGAAAACTTGCTCTAATATAGAGCAATTTTCTATAGGAAAACTTGCTCTTGTCTAGAGCAATTTTCAATAGGAAAACTTGCTGAAGTCTAGAGCAACTTTCTATAGATAAACCTGCTCTTGTCTAGAGCAATTTTCTTTAGAAAAACTTGCTCTAGTCTAGAGCAATTTTCTTTAGAAAAACTTGCTCTAGTCTAGAGCAATTTTCTATAGAAAAACTTGCTCTAGTGTAGAGCAATATTCTATAGGAAAACTTGCTCTAATCTAGAGCAATTTTCTATAGGAAAACTTGTTCTAATCTAGAGAAAATTTCTATAAGAAAATTTTCTATAATATAGAGCAATTTTCTATAGGAAAACTTGCTCTAGTATAGAGCAATTTTCGATAGGAAAAATTTTTGTAGTCTAGAGCAACTTTCTATAGTTAAACTTGCTCTAGTCTAGAGCAATATTCTATAGGAAAACTTGCTCTAGCAATTTTCTTTAAGAAAAATTAGTTTAGAGCTATTTTCTTTAAGAAAGTTTTCTAATTTTTAATAGGAAAACTTGCTCTAGTCTAGAGCAACTTTCTATAGTTAAACTTGCTCTACTCCAGAGCAATTTTCTATAGGAATACTTCCTCTAATCTAAAGCAATTTTCTATAGGAAAACTTGCTGTAGTCTAGAGCAATTTCCTATAGAAAAACTTGTTCTATTCTAGAGCAATTTTCTATAAGAAAACTTGCTCTAGTCTAGAGCAATTTTCTACAGGAAAACTTGCTCTAATCTAGATCAATTGTCTACAGGAAAACTTGCTCTAGTCTAGAGCAATTTTCTATAAGAAAACTTTCTATAATCTGGAGCAATTTTTTATAGGAAAACTTGCTCCATGGTTTTCTTAGGATATTTACCGATATTTGGTTAGAAAGATCAGTGATCTTAGATCAAAGCATTTAGCGCAATTAATCGATTATTATGTAAATTATTGATAAATTTAGTTTTAAGATCACCGAATAAAAATTGATAGAAAATCATCTTGATATTTTCTTTAGATGGTGGATATTGTAAACAGAGTTTTTTATTGAAGTTAAAAATATTTGATATACAAAATATTACAATACAAAACAAGACTATTTGATCATTATAACAAACATAAGTTTTGTTTAAACAAGTACAATACAATTATTAAAACATAACTTCAACACTTCCCCTTGTTTAAATAATTATTTTATGTTTAAACGGTCACATAAGAATTTTAAACGAATTTTTGATAACGGCTTTGTCAACATATCGGCTGCTTGCTCTTCTGTTGACACTTGCTGCACCGATAAATAGCCTTCAGTAACCATCTCTCTAATAAAGAAGTGTTTTATAGCTATGTGTTTCGTACGCTTATGAAACTCAGGGTTTTGAGCCAAACGAATTGCTGCCGTATTGTCGATTTGAATGTAGGGTACTTGACTATAATTGATAACTTCTTTAAAAAGTCTTGACAACCAAACTAGTTCCTTTGCAGCTTCGTTAGCAGCAACTATCTCAGCTTCGGTAGTAGATGTTGATACCATTGCCTGCCTTTGACTTAACCATGATATGGCACCACCTGCATACGTCACCACAACACCAGATGTTGACCGACCAGTAGTAATACATCCGCCAAAATCAGCATCACTGAAGCATTCTAGTGATTTAGGTCCTTTTTTATTATAAATAATACCAACGTCTAAGGTTCCCGCAATGTATCTAAAAACACGCTTCACACGTTGCACATCTTCTTTGGTTGGATTCTCTAAAGACCTTGACAAATAACCAACACTATATGCCAGGTCTGGCCTAGTTCCCAACATTAGGTACATCAAAGCACCAACTGCTTGTCTGTATGGAAATTCAATATTCTCTTTATCTTTAACATTTGCAAAAGAAACTTTCTCCATTGGCGTAGAAACAGGACGACATTCAGAAAAGTTGAATTTACTTAATATTTTCTTGGCATATGCTTTTTGATGTATCTTAATATATTCTTCCTTCTTTTCTATCTCTAATCCAAGAAAATATGAAGCGTCCTTGTTAACAATTTTGAATTCTTTTTTCATTTCCGTCAAAAAATCATTTAATTCATTTATATTAGAAGCTGCTATTAAACCATCATCTACGTATAATGCAAGTATTATTTTATTTCCATTCTTCTCCCTTACGTACAAACAGGTGTCAGCTGAACTATTTTTAAATCCAAGTTGTTTAATGTAATTTCCAATTCGTTTATTCCAGCACCTTGGAGCTTGCTTTAGTCCATATAAGCTTCTCTTTAAGTTGCATACTCGGTTCGTTCCATCATTAAATCCTTCTGGCTGCTTCATATAAATGTTTTCTTCTAACTCACCATATAGGAATGCTGTAGACACATCAAATTGTGCTAAGTGTAAACCCTCGGTTGCGGCAATACTTAAAATTGAACGAATAGTGGACATCCTTGCCACCGGACTAAATGTTTGATCGTAATCCACACCCTTCTTTTGGTTAAATCCTTTTATCACTAACCTGGCTTTGTACTTATCAATTGTTCCGTCTGGATTTGTTTTGATTTTGTACACCCATTTTCCAGGAAGAGCTTTGTGACCATTTGGTAACTCTGTTAGTTCCCAAGTCTGATTTTCTTTAAGCGAATTCATTTCGGCAATCATGGCTTTTCTCCAATTCTCTTTTTGATCGCTTTCAATAGCTTCTTTGTATGTACTAGGAGTTTGGATTTTGTTTACATATTCGACGGAAGTAAGTACAATATCATGATTTATATTATCAATGATAACTGTACGATTTCGTAACCGCTTCGTGTTGGGTTCATCATCATCGGAATATTCTTCTCTTTCTCGTAGACGCTTACTGCTTCGCGGTTCGGCATCTTGCACCGCATATTCACTACTACTTTCCATACTTAAGGATTCATCTTCTGTTTGCTCACTTATGGTTTCATTTTCTGTTTGTTCACTTATGGTTTCATTTTCTGTTTGTTCACTTATGGTTTCATTTTCTGTTTGCGCTTCGGCTTCTTGCTGCGCATCCTCAAAACCTTCGAAATCTTCGCAATCACTTTCACTATCGTATAATTCTTCTTCGTTATTTTCTTTTATATTTATAGTTATAGATTTATCATTATTTTTATTAATTGTTTTATCATTATTCTTGTTATTTGTTTCGGTTTTTTGTTCATCTTTATTCACATATTTGCTGCAATCTGTAACGTTTTCTAAGAATTTGACATCTCTCGATAGTTCAACAGTGTTTTTATTTTCAATGTATACTCGATATCTTTCATTTCCATCATAACCAACAAGAAATCCTTTAATTGCTTTCTTATCTAATTTCTTACGTTTCTGACTTGGTATATGAATGAAACATGATGATCCGATAATTCTGAGGTGATTAATTCTTGGTTTCTGTCCATGCCAAAGTTCAAATGGACTAACATCTTTTACAGAACTCTTTCCTGTTCGATTAAGGATATAAATAGCTGACTTTACAAATTCAGCCCACAGACTATCAGGAAACTCAATATCCTTGTTTGAAAATTTAAATGTTCGCGCCATCTCTACAATTGTCCTATTTTCTCTCTCGGCTTTACCATTCTGTTGAGGGGTGTATGGAGCAGTTAACTTATGATTAATGCCATTAAGTTTCAAAATATTCTTTATATCATTACTGATAAATTCTCCACCATTATCACTGAGAATTGTTTTAATAGTGTGGCCTTGATTTTTCGCATTAGCTAGCATTTCTAATAGGGTATCCTTCACATCTGATTTATTTCTTATAACATATCCATACCTGTACTTTGTATAGTCATCTTTATAAATCACCATGTATCGATATCCTTTAAATGAAGGAGGGAAGGGACCACAGACATCAGTAGAAATAAGTTCACCAGGAGTTGTTGCTGTCTCACATCTTCCAAATGGTAACCTGCACAATTTGCCATATACACACGATTCACACACTTCTTTATTATATTTAACTTTAACACCAAATTCTTTTTGTATTTTATTCATTACATGTTGCTTATTTTGGTGTCCCCATCTTTCGTGGTATAATTGTAAGATTGAACTTTTATCATCGGCCATGTTCACTTCACTTACTGTTATTGGAACAATACTTGTTTTGTACAGCGATCCGCCTATTTCTCGTTTTCCAATTAAAACTACTTCATTATTTACTTTAAAATAACATTTTTGCGGAAACGATTTAAATTCACTTGTTGAATTTTTATCATGTGCTGCCAAAACCGAAAATAGGTTTCTTGTAATTCCCGGAACATACCAAACATCTTCCAATTTAATCTTGATTTCTTTATTATTGTTAATTTTAGATAAAAACTCTACAGTACCTTTACCAACAGCATTAAGGATTTCTTTACCAGCAGCTTGAATAGAGTGTGGTTCCTTGAATCTTTCATATTCAATGAAAAATTCCGATGAATTTGTCACATGTTTTGTTGCACCATTATCTACCCACCAATCCACTTTAGAAGTCACTGTATTTACTTCATCTGATATAGTTTGAAGTGCCACGTTGGAATCTTCAACATTTTCTTTTTGGGGCTTACTTGGTTTTCCATCTGCAATCCATTTGCGACAAACTTTTATCTAATGTCCTTTCTTTTTGCAATAGTGACATATAACCTCTTTCTTATTAAGTACTTTAAAATTCTTTTTACGATTGAAGTCTTTTCTTTGGTTTACCATCAAAGCTTCTTCATTGTCACCCTCAGTTTCACTCTTCAGATTTCTTTCGAATAGGCATAACTGCATTATTAATTCATCTAGTGTCTTGTCACCATCTCGGGTAAGCATCATCCAACTGGATTTAAACATATCAAATGAACTGGGTAAAACATACAAAATTTTGCACACTAACAATAAATCGGGCAACGCATTTTCATTTTTTAATTTCAGACCGTTATTTATTTCGTTAAACAAATTCTTTAATTTTGAAATATGTGTTGAAACATCTTCTTTATTATTCCATTGAAAAGAAAAAAGTTCAGTACACATCTTAAATAATTGGTCTTTCGATGTTGCCTCATATTGTTGTTTCAAAGCTTCCCACATTTCAAAAGCAGATTCCTTATCCATCACTTTTTGATAAATTTCATCGCTTATTGTGCTTGTGATGATGCTTTTTGCATAGCAATTGGCCTTTCTAAACAACTCACATTGTTTTTTGTGTTCTCTTAGTTGAACATCTGTTATCTGACCTTCAAGAGGCTGTGGCTTAACGAGCTTATTCTCAACCACATCTAGTGCACCCTCATAAAATTCAAAAAGATCTCTAACCTTTCTCTTCCATATTGGCCAGTTGATCTCACCAGACAGTTGCTTGATGTTTTTGCAGAATTCCATTTCTTAAATCTTTCTTGATCTTGACTATTCTTGAGTCTTGACTTTTCTTGAATCTTGAATTATCTTCAATCTTGAATTATCTTGAGTTCTTGAATAACTTTTTTTTTTTTTAAATTATTCTCACACAATTATTTTCTTCAAAAAAAATTTCTTTCAATTTTTTTTTTTTTTTTTTTTTTTTATTTAAATTTCTAAGATTTCTGGGCACATAACCTATTGTAAACAGAGTTTTTTATTGAAGTTAAAAATATTTGATATACAAAATATTACAATACAAAACAAGACTATTTGATCATTATAACAAACATAAGTTTTGTTTAAACAAGTACAATACAATTATTAAAACATAACTTCAACAGTGGACAATTGCTTGCAGAAACCTTAGCATACTTTTAGGCTGTTATTTTTTTAAATTTTAATGTTTAGAGTTCAAAATAAAATTTATGTAAATTTAAACAAAACTTTGCAAATTATTTAATTTTAATGACCTTCAATGTTTGCTTCCCCCCGTACTATTAAAAAAAAACTAAATATATGTTTTGTTTTTGTTAGTTTTAAACAAAAACGTTTCTTTTTGTTGTTATTAATAGAATTAAGTTTATGTTTATAAATAAACTAATATAATGAATGAATTTGAAAACCAAATTGTTATTGTTTTTGGCACTGGTTTAGAAGAACAAAAAAAAAAAAAAAAAAAACACAGAGATATCGTGCCGCTGAAATTTTTTGGCAATTAACAAATTAGGAAGTGGTTATTTTAATAAAATTTAATGCTGAATATTTAATTTTTTTTATTATTGACAATGGATTTTGAAGAACAGAGATATCGTGCTGAGGATTTTTGTTTTCTCATATGCTGACAGAATTTGATATTAGTGTTGTTAAATTATTTTTATTATTGAAAGTTTGTATGGAATAATAAACTTTTTATGGATTTGTTTATTTATAAATGGAGATATCATGCCAATTAAATGTGTATTTTTATCATTCAGAGATATCGTGTTAAGGTTTTTGTTGTTGAATTTGGTATAATTGATTGTAAATTGTTAAATTATTGACTTTTTATGAAGTTGTTTTTTTTTTTCTTAACAGAGATATCATGTAGGCTGTATAATGTTTAGTTTTATGTGTATCGACCTTTGTTATAAATCACGAGAACTGTTGGGGCTGGTGGAAAATAACAAGTTTACAAATTAAAAGTCAGAGATTTGTATTCATTTGAAATGCTAAATTAAGGAGGTTTGAAGAACTTAGATATTGAATTGTTGAATTATTGAAAGTTTGTCTAGAATAATAAAATTTGTATGTAAATGTTTGAATAAAGAGATATCATGCCAACGGAATAATGTAGATATTGACCTTTGTTATTAATTTTGTATGTATATATCTTAAGGCCTTAACTGTAGACTGATCTAAAGTCGAGACTACTAATAGTTTCTATTCTATACAGATGAGTCTATAGACTCGACTTTGGATTAGGTTTTGAATAGTCTCGACATGGTTATTTGTTTGTAGCCTCAGCTATAGATTGGCCTTTAATCCAGACTATACAAGGGTTTACAGTCTTGATCATATAAAAGTATAAAGTATCGACTATATATTAATCCATAGTCTCGTCTGTAGATTAGTCTATAGACTAACTTATAGTTTCGACTATAGTCGGCTTATTTTATGGAATAATAAGGCCTAGACTTGCTTAGTCTATGGCCTAGACTATAGCCTCAACAATAGACCGAACCAGATTGCTCTATAATCTAGTTTTTAGAATTTACGGTCTCGACTATATATTGTATAGTTCACACTATATTTTAGTCTATAACTTCGACTACAGTTTAGTCTGTAGTCTCGATTATAGTTTAGTCTATTGGCTCGTTTATAGATTAGTCGATAGTTTCTTCTTAAGATTAGTCTATAGCCTTGACAATAGATTGGTCTTTAGCATTGATTGTAGATTGGTCTATGTTTTTGTCTTAAGATTGTTCTCTAGACCAAATATAGTTTGATATATAGTCATGATTACAGATTGGCTTATAGTGTCGAATAATAGATTGATCAAAAGTCTGGACTATAGCTTAGATCGTGGCCTCAACTACAACTTGTTCTATATTCTCGACTAAAGATCAGACTATAGTCGACTTTGCTCTCGAATATAGCTTTCGTCTATGGATTTCTTTATACATTGCTCAAATACAGGTTAGAAGTTATAGTTCAGTCCATAACTTCGACAACCATTTAGTCTGTAGTATCGCTTATAATTTAGTCTCTAGTCTCAACTATAGAATGGTTAATAGCTTCGACTGTATATTGTTTTATATTTTAATAATAGGTCTATAGTCCTGACAATAGATTGGTCTATAAACTCGACTATAGATTGTTCTATAGTCTCGACTATAGATTGTTCTATAGTCTCGACTATAGATTGTTCTATAGTCTCGACTATAGATTGTTCTATAGTCTCGACTATAGATTGGTCTATAGACTCGACTATAGATTGGTCTATAGACTCGACTATAGATTGGTCTATAGACTCGACTATAGATTGGTCTATAGTCTCGACTATAGATTGTTCTATAGTCTCGACTATAGATTGGTCTATAGACTCGACTAAAGATTGGTCTATAGTCTCGACTATAGTTTTATCTATATTCACGAATATTGATTGATCTATAGTTTCGATTACAGCTTAGTCTATGATCACGAATATCTGTGGTTTCGACTATAGGTTTGGCTATAGACTCGACTGTAGATTAATCTATGAAGTCGACTTTAGCTTAGTATATGGCCTCGACTAAAATTTAGTCTCTAGTCTGGACTACATATATAAGTCTTTATTCTCAAGTATTGCTTTTTTTCTCCCCTATAGCATTGACTATAGTCTAGTATTTAGATTGTACTTCAGTCTAGTTTCTAGATTGGTCTATAATCTCGACTATAGGTTGGTTTAAGTATAGCTTATATATAGTCTTTATAGATAAGTCTATAATATCGAAAATATATTGATCATAGTCTCCACTTTAGATTAGTTTAATATCTCGACTATATCTTTGTCTATATGTTTATAGGTCTTCAGTCTCTACTATAGATTGGTTTATAATTTTGACTATAGATTGGTTTAATGCTTCGACTATAAGTCGGACTATAGTCTCAATAATGGATTGATCTCTAAACTCGACTATAGATTGTTCTCTAGCTTCGACTATTGTATTGTTCAGGAGTCTAAGCTTTAGATTGCTGCTTAGTCCGTATTATAGATTATTTTATTACTCACAATTACATGTCTATAACAAAATAATTTAATATAAAAAAATAAATTTTCTTTTATTGAATTACAGATTTTATAATTGTAACAAAGAAATGGCACTTAAATGTAAAAAAAAATTGACAAAATTTTTTCACTTGTATTTCTACACGATAAACATTATTTTCAAAAAGTGATTCAAAAATATTCTTTAACATATGAAATTAAATGATTTAATTGTTATTATGTATTTATGATTTGTTGTTGTTGTTTTTTAAATACTTAAATATAAAAGTAATTTACTTGTTTAAATATTTAGTTTAATTTAAATAAGTAATTGAAACTTAAAACTAAAAAAATATCACAGTTATCTCAAATATAAATACTATTGATAACTTTTTGTCGCCAACTCCGTAAGAGTTTTTGTGGTTGTAGTAACCATGTCTTCCACAGCATTAGCACAGTGATCGTGATCATGATCATCATGGCCTTCACCTTAAAAGAGAGAGAGAGAGAGAGTTATATTAAACATTACTAAATTATTTTTATTTCAAGTATATTGTAAAATAGTTTATAAAAAGTTAATGCTCCAGTTTTATTAACTCAAGTGGTATTGATACTATATTACTGTGTTATAAAACTTAAGGCGTCACTATTACCTTATCGCGTTTTTTTTTTGCTTTGTTTTTACAAAAAAATTACTTTGTTTAAAAAAAATCATATTTAAAACATTTTATCGCTATATGAGAAACAGTTGCATTTTGCGCCATATTTTCATTTTGTTTTGTCCTACTAACAATGGCTGTTAAATTCTATATAAATTATTGCCGAATTGTCAAGATACTAGAGCTATAGGTATACGTATACAAAAAAAAACACCATTATCATTATAGGAAAAAAAACTAATTTTGAAAATTACGTTTATCAGTAGTCGAGGGCTAATTTCATAAAGATGTCCAGTTATCAACCTGTCAATAAATATGCTACATACTCAGTCAAATGTATTTAGGTAAATAAATAATATTTGAAGAGACATTGTCATTAATGGATTTTAAAATGTTTGAGAGTGGGTGTTAATGTGAAAAAAAGACCCAGCAGTTCGGTTGTTTACTCCCTAACTAACTATTTAACTAACTACTTAGGACCACCGATTGTCTAGGTGACTAGCTATTTCAACATTGGCTTGTACTACGAGAAAGTCAATCGTAATCCCATAGATTACTAAGAGACAGCAAAAGGTTTATGTTGACACTCTTGCTTACAAAAGGGACACTAAAGTGACGCTTATCTTCATCCTCGCTTACAAAGAGTGCATCCGTAACAAAAGATGAAATAGAGCCTAAATAGACGCAAATTAAAATGTCTTTTCCTTTTTCTGCGTTTCCACGACAATTGGATCTTTGCTCCGGAACGTACCGAGTCATACTCGGCCAAAGATTGTCAAACTAGCGACAGCTGTATCAACAGAAAGTGTTTCCCCCCAGAAAAGAACTATCGGCCACAGTCGAACTGTTACAACGACAACAACAACTGTCTTTTTCGAATGCATTGACTCTTTTGTCAAACTGCTGGGAAGTTAAAGAATATATTATAGTTTGTCATTTACACTGAGAGAAAACTTAAAGAGATTAAATAGAGTTTTTAATTGATAAAAGAATAAAATTTATGGAGACAGATTAACCTATAACACCTATTACAGATTGGTCAAAAGTCACGACTGTTGAGATTGGTCTATAGTCTTGACTACAAAATGGTCTAAAGTCTCGATTACAGATTGATCTATAGCTTTTATCATAGATTGGTCTATAGGCTTGATAATATATTAGTTTATGGTCTCGACTATAGCTTAGTTTGTAGTGTTGTTATATTAGGTTATTTTCTGAACTATATGATTGTCTATAGTCTTGACTATAGTCTTTTGACTTTACTATAGATTGATCTATAGTTTCCATTATATGTTGGTCTATTGTCTTTACTGTACTATAGATTTGTATAAAGTCTTCACTATAGATTGGTCTATAATCTCCACTATAGATAAGTATAAAGTCTCGACTAAATATCTTTATTATAGATTGGTTTATATATAATTTATAGGCTCAACTAAAGATTTAATTAATTTATATTCTAGACTATAGATTAATCTATATTCTCGACTATAGACTGATCTATAGTCTCGACTTTAGACTGATCTATAGTCTCGACTATAGACTGATCTATAGTCTCGACGATATAGACTGACCTATAGTCTCAACGATATAGACTGATCTATAGTCTACACTATAGACTAATCTATAGTCTCGACTATAGACTGATCTATAGTATCGACTATAGACTGAGTTATAGTCTCGACTATAGATTGATTTATAGTCTCGACTATAGACTGATCTATAGTCTCGACTATAGCCTGATCTATAGATTGATTTATAGTCTTAACTAAGGTTTGTCTATAGTTTCGACTATAGATTAGTCTCTTGTCTCCACTATAGATTGGTTTCTTGCCTCCACTATAGATTGACCTATAGTCTACACTATAGATTAGTCTAAAGTCTCTTCTAAGTATTAGTTTATAGTTTCGACTATAGATTGGTCTTAAGTCTCAACAAAAGATTGCTATACCATCCATATTATAGATTGATCTGTATATAGTCTCTAGGTTCAACTAAAGATTATATGGGTCTATATTCTCGACTAAAGATTGGTATAATCTTGATCATAGATTGGTCTATAGTTTCTCGTACAGATTGTTCTTTAGTCTGTACTATAAATTGGACTATATATAGCCTATCTAAAGATTGGACTATAGTCTCAACTATAAATAGATCTATGGTCTCGACTGTTCATAATGTTATAGTAACGACTATTAATTGCTGTAAAGTTTTTATTATAGATTGGTCTTTTTGTAGAGTATATTGGTCTATATGTAGTCTCAACTAAAAATTGGACTATAAATTGGTCTCGACTATAGATTGGTCTATAGTAACGACTACAGGTTCGTCTACAATCTCGTCTATAGTAAATACTGTGAACTGGAGTTAAGTCATGACTATCTATGGTCTCGACTGTTCTTAAGGTTTTAGCATTGACTATTAATTGTTGTAAAGTTTTGATTATAGATTGATCTTTTTCTCGACTATATGTGTCTATATATAGTCTCAACTAATGGTTGGACTATAGATTGGTCTCTAGTAATGACTTCAGGTTCGTCTACAGTCTTGTCTAGTGTCATTACTGTGAACTGGAGATTAGTCTCTACTATCAATTAGTTTATAGCCTCGACTATATGTATATTGGGGTCTATAGGTTTACATTATAAAATAATCTCAGATTTGTTCTTTTACATAATTTGACTATAGATTTTTTAATAGTTTATAAATTCTCTAAAAATATCTAATGAAACTCTAGTACTTCCTAATTGATTTACTAACAAAGTCGGAACAATTTATAGATCTTTATCTACAAACAGTTATAAAATATCATATCAGGCTCTCAAAATTAGTTAAATTAGTAAATTATCCAAGTAAATAATTAGACATTTCTATTTTATATAAAACTTATCACTTGTGTCAATAAATATTTGAGTTATCTTCAAAGTTTATAATCATTATTATTAGGCCAATTATGATTAAAAATAATTCACCGGGAGTTTATTCCCATTTGCAGGCTTTTTCTGTAGATGAGAGGGAACAAACTCTCACTTAGATATTAGATCTCTCTCTTGGAACTTGATCTTCATTAGCGTTTAAACGATCAATGAATTGATTTATATGAATATATTCCATTTACTTGATTAATTACCCAACTAATGTCACATCCACGGTCAAACCTACAATAGTTATTACATATTAAAATTTTAATTGACAGCAGTAAGATTGATGACTTTTTACAAATTCAGTTATCATTTAGTCTACGGTTAATGAGATATCAGTCTGACAACTAGTGCAAAAAAAAGGTGTATTAGCTCTTTGCATTTATTGCATTCATGTATAATAATATTTAAGAAATAATCATGTTTATGATTGTTACCAACACAGTCCTAATAAAGTTAAGGAGTTATCAACCATATTTTGACCATGAATGAAAGAAGCAATACTTTTATAATAGTCTGCTTTAATTAATCATACCTAAAGAACTTATCATGGTTTTCTCATTGTTATTGGGTCAGTTAAGAATGTTAATTGCTTTTTAAATAAGGTTAAAACTTTATGATAGGTTTAAAATACAATTTCGTCATAATAACACTATTTGTGAGGTTATCAACTAAAACACCTAGTTAATTTATAAAATGCTATATAATTAATACAGGTATTTCGTTACCTTTGTTAAAGTAAAAATAAATTATTTTGAAATTTAACTAAAAAAATTATACAAAAATTCTTAAAAAAGCAAACAAATCTATAAAGTTTATGAGTTATAAACCATTTAATTGTATATCTAACATGTACTACAAACTAACAAATATCTAATTATCTTTAGCTATTACACTTAAGTTAACGGGTTGTCAACCGTAAAAAACAAAGTTTCTTATCAATTCGATGTTTTCACAAACAAACATCTCCCATACCTTAAAAGTTGGCCTAATATTTGAGTTTACTTGCAGATAATGAGTTATCAACTTGTTATAACATTAAGTTGTTTTTTTTCTAACTTTTTAACATTTGCCAGAATAATATTGCAAACAAATAATTAATTAGTTTCAAAGTTATAAACACATATAATCAACTGAAAATCTCTTAATTGTCAAGTGTCAGCTATCAGCTAGACTATGTTTTATGTTTAGTAAATGTTTTTGTTATCAAATTAATTAGTTGCTGTGTTAATGTTATCTCTAGAAATATTTTCGAGTTATTTCAAAGGAAAATTTCAGTTTGTAGTGTTTATAACTTGAAAAAAGCTGTTAAGCTTACTTATCAGCTTTATTAATATTGCAAAAACATTTTATCGAAGCGAAATATAAACTTTCTAATCAGTTATTTATTATTTGATTTTTTTTGTACTTTTCCACGAAATTTCCAGTTATCAGGTTGTAATTTTTCAAAATTTTACTTGACGGGGAGGTTTTGAAAATAAACATATTAATGAAATAAAAACATTACAGTGAAGGCAATGTAACTTTTATTACATTAATGCCCCAGCTTTTCCATTTCTTAAGGTTCATTGCCCCCACCTCGAATGCAGAATGTTTTTATTTGTTGTCTCTACTAAGTCCCCAATATGTCGAATTAATATGGGTTTTAAGTCATAAAGATATTAGCGAAAGTTACATTTATATTTATAGGGAAGAAAGAGTAGACCAGACTAGACCAGATTAGACAGGTGTAGACTAGATGAGAAAAGAGTAGAGAAGATTAGAAAAGAGCAGATAGTCTATAGACTAGACTATAGACTAGACTATAGACTAGACTATAGACTAGACTATAGACTAGACTATAGACTAGACTATAGACTAGACTATAGACTAGACTATAGA
>NC_060954.1:52752889-52754274 GCF_022045245.1 Lucilia cuprina
GTTCTAGTTCAGTTCTAGTTCAGTTCTAGTTCAGTTCTAGTTCAGTTCTAGTTCAGTTCTAGTTCAGTTCTAGTTCCGTTCTAGTTCAGTTCTAGTTCAGTTCTAGTATAGTTCCAGTTGTTAAATCTAACAACTGCCAGTGAAGGTTGTTTATGAGTAAAATTTAAAAAAAAAAATGCAGGTAAATTTATTAAACTGTCATTTCTTTTTTAAACTATTTTTATAAATTCATAAAACATTGATTTAAACTACCATGTGGTAAAAATTATCTATGATTGTCATGATAATACCTCCCTATACTGGGTCATACTACACTATTATCTTCAGTATCAACTGGCATTAAATTTAAATGCCAAGATAGCTTTTAGGCATCTAGATAAATACAAAATTTGATAAATAACTTAACTTGTGCATAAGTTATAAATAATTAAAAATTAAAATAATTTAAATTTAAATCTTAGTCACTGCGTTGAGATTACATTGAAAGACCGCATTTCTTTTGAATTATTTTATTTATATAAAATTTCCAGTTTTTTTTTTTTTTTTTTTTTTTTTTGTATAAAACACTAAATCATATTAAGTTATGAGGCTTAGAGTGAACGGTTCACTAGGTTGCAAGGGAAAATATCCCAATAGAACTGGTTTCTTGTTGAGAAGATTTTCAAAGAAAACAAAATTCCCTTTAATTTTAATTACTTCTTAATAACGTTGTAAGCTTGTTTTAATTATTTTACAAGATTTATTATTAAATTTTGATTGACAACATATTAAAAATTTTTAATCGATGAGGTTTTTTTTAAGTAATGTTCTTTTGTATATTCAATATATAAATTATAAATAAATATATCGTTAACCACAATTTGACTGTAGATATACATGATCATTATCATTGAGATGAAATATTACCCAAACCGCTTAATTATTTCAATATTTTATTTTTATGACACCTGCCTATTCACGTTCTTAACATAATAAGGGGATTTTTATGCATAATATTTATTTTTTGCAAGATTATGGTGATTTTTCTTTCAAGCTCTCAAGTGGGAAGTACATTTCACGATTTCTTTTTTTTGGGAAATTTTATCAGAAAAATCCCTTCAATCTATTCGTCATAATAAAATGATTTCTTGATTTGTCATAAAGATAAAACTAATTGCACATCAGCACAGAGCATCTTTTAAATTTGTTATGATATACAATTTCATATTATTAATGAAATTTCATTAATGTTACGTTTCGTTTTATTAATGTAATGTTTCATTTAATTAATGATAATAATAGTGTAGTCTATAGTCTAGTCTATAGTCTAGTCTATAGTCTAGTCTATAGTCTAGTCTATAGTCTAGTCTATGGTCTAGTCTATAGTCTAGTCTATAGTCTAGTCT
>NC_060954.1:52754374-52759374 GCF_022045245.1 Lucilia cuprina
AACTGAACTAGAACTGAACTAGAACTGAAGTAGAACTGAACTAGAACTGAACTAGAACTGAACTAGAACTGAACTAGAACTGAACTAGAACTGAATTAGAACTGAACTGAACTAGAACTGAACTAGAACTGAATTGAACTTAACATTTTACGAAAACTATGATTTGAAAAAAAATATTTCTCTTTTGACTTACCTATATTCTGCAGTCCAAACATAAGACCAAATCCGACAACCATCGCCAAAAACGAACCAAAGCCAGCATGTTGCTTCGACAAAATCTCAAAGAAGACCACATACAATAGAGTACCACACGCAATACCCTGCAGAATCATTGATGCTATACTATCTTCCGAATCGGCTGAATTATGACTGACAGCAATGCCTATAGCAATACCAATAGGACTGACAATAGCAAAGGTGATGGTATAGACAGCCGCTAAAATGGGACGTGTACGTGCCACGATCAATTCAACACCCACACAAAAGGCTAAAACCAATTTATGAGCAGCCACGGCACCAAATAAAAACCACACTGAGCTGGTGGCATCCTCTAGGCCAATAGCTAAACCTTCAAAGATTTCATGCAGCGATAAGGCTAAGACAATGCCCAAGCCACGTAATGATGAGGTGACAACATCATCACCCTCACTGGGATTGAGGGGTAAGTGCGAATGGCCATGACCGCCATGATCGTGAGCATGATTGTGGGAATAGTTGTGTGAATGATCGAGTGAGGGTTGATGCGAATGTTCTAACGAATGATCCAAGGTATATTTTTGTGTATTGCATTTGGGTGGTTCGGCCGGAGGACAGATTTGTATTTCTAAGTTAAGATTTTGCTTGCTGCTAAAGCCATTCTGATAGACTTCACCATTTTGGGAAACTAAGGTATTAACTGTGTTCTTAGAAGCATATTTATCTGACTCTTCCTCAACTTGCTGCTCCTCAACATCGGATTTATTTTTTAAACCTCCTTTAACCAAAACACTACGTCTTACACTGTGGCCTCTTTCAAAGGCTGCATCATCTTTATGCAACAATTTTTTCTTATTTCTATGCAAATAGCCGTGTATACACTCCTCTATCAAGTACATCAATATAAAACCTCCACACATTAAAGTCTCCGGCACAGCAAAATTCACCGCGGCTATTTGACCACAGTGTTGTAAATGTTCCACTACCTCTTGAACCTCGGGTAGCAAATGAATGAAGGTGGTGGCTAATAATACACCACCACCAAAGTGCAACAAATATGTTACCACTTTAGCTGAGCGGGCATTTGCATTGTTGTCCGTCCATTTGAAATAGTGATTTAGCACGAAGGGTATGCCACCGAAGAGAGCGGTGGCACAAAACAAAGCAGCCATGGCTGCACATTTTGCCACCAAGACATCGTGGCTATTGTGATCGTCTGACATTTTCTTGCACAATCTGGTAAATAACTTTAAAATTTTATGAAAATCAACGCTTTATTTATTAATTTATATTTTCTTGAACTACACTTTTTTTCTTCTCTTAAGTTTTTTTCGCTTTTCGTTCGATCTTTAATTGAGATTCGAAGTTTATGTTTTTTGTTTTTGAATCAAAGTTAATTTTAACTTTAAAGCATTTGTTTAAAATTTTGTTATTAAATATTTAGTTTATTTTTAAAACAAAAGAAGATTTTATTTAAACAAATCAATTAAATAATTATTAAGTATAAAAAAGGTCTTTTCCGCCAGACCTGTTGTTTAGTACTAAATTATTTATTTTCTGTTAACTGTTATTTGAATCAAGTTTTCTTGTTTGTTGACTCGTCGTGTGCTGCAAGCAAATGTTTTGAAAGTTTGTTACTTATCTGCCAGTTTGTAGAATTATTTATGCTCTTTTTTTTTCTTGGCTGGGAGCAGCAGCAGCAGCATTTACGAATGTTTACGAGTGAGTTTTACCATACAGCAAAAAATTAAAAAAATCGCTGTCGTTAAAAACAAAAATAGTTGTCTCGTCGTCGTTAGTTATTTTTGGTAGTTAAGTATCTTCAAGTACTTGCTCGTATGTACAACTTCATTATCATTAACTTTGGCTCTTAAGACCTGCAGCCACTTATGGGGGAGCGGGATTTTAATTTCAAGTTGGTCTGCTTAAAAAGTATTCTAGACACTATGTTACTTACCATTTATAGAAACCTTAAGCTTTTTTTTCCAAATATATCTAAATATCTCTAGACTTATGGGGGAATTTTGATGTCAGGTTCATAGCAACACATTGACATAAAATGCTACAGAAATTGTTTAGGATTTGTTCCATTCATCGCAAACATGTGTTCAGACTGTGAACAGTTTGTTAAGGACTGGATTCGTTTGGTAAAGTTAATGAATTCATGCATTCATGCTGAGATCTTTAAGTGGTAAATGTTATAAATGAAGTAATAATTAGGGAAACTCAAACGGATCGATTTAAGGATCTATACCGTGTTATCAACGAAACTAGAACTGAACTAGAACTGAACTAGAACTGAACTAGAACTGAACTAGAACTGAACTAGAACTGAACTAGAACTGAACTAGAACTGAACTAGAACTGAACTAGAACTGAACTAGAACTGAACTAGAACTGAACTAGAACTGAACTAGAACTAAACTAGAACTGAACTAGAACTGAACTAGAATTGAACTAGAACTGAACTAGAACTGAACTAGAACTGAACTAGAACTAAACTAGAACTAAACTAGAACTGAACTATATTGAATTCTTAGAATATTATGTTGTCACTATATCAGATCAAATGGTATTTTTTTCGCTACTTAGAAGAAAATATTAAGAATGAAATCAAATACGGAAATTGTAAATTTTTTAGCAATTGATGTAAAACCCAAGTGATTTATCATACACATATACATACATATAATGTGTTACAGCATTAAATTATTTGCAAATATAGGTGAAACTTAACTGATTTTTTTTACCAGTGGAAAGCACCTTATCAAATGCACGTAGGGTTACTCGGGAATAATTAGGTTTTGACTATATCTACTCTAATACGGTGGTAGAGTTTCTATCATGAGTTTGAAGACGAGAATCTCAATTCAAGATTCTGGCAAGATCACCCGCATCTTCCGAGCTGGGTGATTTTGCTTCTTCAAGACAAGCGAGAGGCACTCGTCGTGTAAATACTGCAAGCATAATCCTCATAGCATAACTCTTCTAATAGATTATAACTTCTGAACCTTTATTCTGATAGCATGACATAACGCTTCGTCTTTCTGAATCCATAAACGACTTTCTAATGGCAACCAAAAATCTACATCTAGCTTTGGAATCAGACTTGTCTAAAGAATATGTAGCTATAGGCTGTAGTCGGAATACTCTTAATAGAATCGTCTTGGAACATCTATTTAGCTTAGGAATTAGACTTCTTTAGAGCATATACATCTATAGGCCTTAGAAACTGCAGCTGCAATCCGAATACTATTAGTATAGGAATTAGCATAGGAATTAGACTTCTTTAAAGCATATGTAGCTATAGGTTTTAGGAATTACAACTGCAATCCAAACACTGTTAATATGATCGTCTATATTCCTATTCTTCGAAACGATCATAACTTCTTAATATTTATTTTGATAAATTGACAAAATTCTTCGTCTTATCTAAAGCATACGCATCAATGAGCGATTAAAATCCAACGATAAAGCATTAATCTGGGAAATTGTTGCATTTCTATAAACTTCAGAACAGTTTATGAATATTTAATTTGTTGCATTTTACTGATCTACAAAGATTCAGATCACTCTCTTGAGACACGGTCTGGGTTTAAGATCAGTTAGTAGCTGCGACAATTCGGGAATTTAGTTAGTACACACCGTTCCTAATGGAAAACCCTTTACTTGAAAAGTAAATCACATGGCTTCGCTTATATCATCAGATTCTAAAACATTGCTTTAAATAATATTGTTTGAAAAATTCGAAATCAATTTAAAATCTTTGTGAGAATTAATGGCAAAAAGTACAATTCCCAAATTGTTTAGAACAATAGAACTTATTTGCATTTCTCTATATTGTCCAGCATATTAATTTGTTAAAGTCTACTATTATACATAACAATTCCATTGAATTTTGCAACTCTTTTTGTGTACTTCATGTTAATTTCTTTTACTGGACACAATATGTAGGTACACTTTTTGACATGACACCATTTCTTGAAGAAAACTTTTCTTCTCTCTCTCTCTCTCTCTCTCTCTCTCTGTCACTCACTGTCGGTACTGCTGCAAAAGAAAGTGGTTTTAAGTAAAACCGACATTTAAAACAATAAACACATGTTAATTGATCGGGGGACTTTTAATTGTAATGGATTATTGAAAACACTCTTTGAAAGTTGGAAACTTAAACGTCACCACTTTTTTTGTCTGTGTGTTTATTGCAAACGATCATTACAAGTTTTTGTTCGAAAAAAAACAAAGTAGTTTGAAACCAGTTTCTCACCAAAATATTTTACACGTTTTTTCACATATTTTACGCTTGAGGTTTTGTTTTTCTTAACAAAACTCAAATGCAATGATGAATCACGAATTGAGAAATGCAAATGTTGTATGTGGTCAGTGTATATCAGAGGTGGGAAGTTTATGATTGAAAATTTATCGATTAGGGAGGTTCTTTTTATATGAGACAAAACTTATTTACTCTTATATTAAACATTATTAATATGTTGACCTCTGACCTTTGTAAGACAAGTGGAAATGTGTATGTTAAAGATGTAAAGTTGTTTCTAGTAGAAAATGTGTCTATTTTGAAGACAATGCGAGAAATATGAACTCGTAGCCGCTTTGAAGTTTTTTCAAGAGAAAAATGTTAAATATTTTGACCTTTAACCCTGCCGATGAAAGATTTCTCTAGTGCAGGACGTTTTAATGTTCTTTTTATATGAGACAAAACTAATCTACTCTGGAGATTCACTAAAAAAATAATGTTTAATATGTTGACCTTTGACCTTTGTAGATCAAGTGGTCATGTGTACGTCAAAGAT
>NC_060954.1:52764374-52795426 GCF_022045245.1 Lucilia cuprina
TCTATAGTCTTGACTATAGATCAGTCTATAGTCTTGACTATAGATCAGTCTATAGGCTTGACTATAGATCAGGCTTGACTATAGATCAGTCTATAGGCTTGACTATAGATCAGTCTGTAGTCTTGACTATAGATCAGTCTATAGTCTTGACTATAGATCAGTCTATAGTCTTGACTATAGATCAGTCTATAGTCTTGACTATAAATCAGCCTAAAGTCTTGATTATAGATCAGTCTAAAGTCTTGATTATAGATCAGTCTAAAGTCTTGATTATAGATCAGTCTAAAGTCTTGATTATAGATCAGTCTAAAGTCTTGATTATAGATCAGTCTATAGTCTTTTCTACAGATCAGTTTATAGTCCTGACAACAGATCGGTCTATAGTCCTGACTACAGATCAGTCTATAGTCTTGACTATAGATCAGTCTATAGTCTTGACTATAGATCAGTCTATAGTGTTGACTATAGATCAGTCTGTAGTCTTGACTATAGATCAGTCTATAGTCTAGACTATAGATCAGTCTATAGTCTTGACTATAGACTGATCTATAGTCTTGACTATAGATTAGTCTATAGTCTTGACTATAGACTGATCTATAGTCTTGACTATAGATTAGTCTATAGTCTTGACTATAGATTAGTCTATAGTCTTGACTATAAATCAGTCTAAAGTCTTGATTATAGATCAGTCTATAGTCTTTTCTACAGATAAGTTTATAGTCCTGACAACAGATCGGTCTATAGTCCTGACTACAGATCAATCTATAGTCTTGACTATAGATCAGTCTATAGTCTTGACTATAGATCAGTCTATGGTCTTGACTATAGATCAGTCTATAGTCTTGACTATAGATCAGTCTAAAGTCTTGACTACAGATCAGTCTATAGTCTTGACTATAGATCAGTCTACAGTCTTGACTACAGATCAGTCTATAGTCTTGACTATAGATCAGTCTACAGTCTTGACTATAGATTAGTCTATAGTTTGACTATAGATTAGTCTATAGTCTTGACTATAGATTAGTCTATAGTCTTGACTATAGATTAGTCTATAGTATGGACTATAGAATAGTCTATAGTCTTGACTATAGATTAGTCTATAGTCTTGTTTATATACCAGTCTATAGTCTTGACTATATATCAGTCTACAGTCTTGTTTATAGAGTAGTCTATAGCCCTGACTACAGATCAGTCAATAGTCTTGACTATGGATAAGTATATAGTCTTGACTATAGATTCTATAGAGAAGACTATGGACTGATCTATATAATCATGACTATTGTTTAGTCTATAGTCTTAATCACAGACGGATCTAGGTATATTGGATACTATTGTCTGATCTATAACCATCACTGTATCGTCCCTCAAAACTAGTCTCATGAAAAAATAAGCGAATTATGATAATGTCGTTAAATATCTCGCCAGTTAATTTTCCTGATGCATTTTAGAGCCATTGCTAAAAACTTCAAATATCTACATCCGATTTCATTTTGAGTAAACATTTTTTTCTTTTAATATAAGTTTCTTGTATATTTTCTATTTGTTTCTAATCGCCTTAAAGTCTCGTCACAACTAAAAACAAATATTTTCAAGTGTTCATCTCTGTCCGTCTGAACGCATCATAATAACATCCTGTCTATGTCGTTACATTTCTATTACAACAAACTTTTAACGTTTATTATAACTTGTACAATTGATGGCAATTGCCATAAGTTGAATTTGATTTTGTCATGAAATTGTGAAATCTTTAGAGATGTACTTCAGTAAAGTCCTGCCTGCTTATCATGGTGGTCATAAAATTCAATACTCCTCCAATATACCTCATTCTAGTGGTTTGTCTATACTGTTTTATATTAGTTGTTTTTCATTCATTTTCTAAATTATTTGTTGTGGTTTGGTGCATTTTTTTGCTTTTCTGTTCCTGTCTATAAAAAGTTTTGTTTGTTCGTTTATTTCTCTCTCTTTCTCTGTGTGTGTGTACTTATATTGTTATCCTTAATGGTTCTGGGCATAAATCGTCATGTTAAACATAGAATAGAAGCCACATAAAAATCATTGCCAGCATCATCATTATTTTTATTATGTTAGTTGGTGGGTGCTGATGCTGCTGTTGCTGTTGGTGCTAAAAGTATTAGAAAAGTCTATCAGATAAAGTCAAATAGCTCTTAAAAATGCGTAAAAAATATACACATTTTTACTACTTTTACTGTGTGCAGAGGAATATTGCCATCATCATCACCATCTTACTGGTTCACATAGAATACATTCGTATTTTAGAAGAAAGAAACAAAAATCCCATAAGTAACCATTTTGTTTGATTTTTATGGAAGTAATTGTGAATATAAATACACAAACAATTTTATGCAGCTGAAGAAGTCAAAGGATATAAATAATATACATAAATAAGTATATAAATGGATGGATAACTGTAAATGGACATTATTTATCTTTTAGAGTAATAAAATCTGATTTTACTTTCAACATACAAATATACTTAACGTTTCAGCGGGAATTGTTAATAAAAAAAGAGATTTATGTTCTGGTATTTAATGCAAGTGGAAAAATCTTAAGGATTTAAAGACGATCATAGAATCCTTTATGCGACTGGTCTGGAGTAAAGACTTATTTATGCTAAAGACTGATAAATAGTTAAGACTATAGACTGTCAGGACAATAGACTGTTCTACAGCAGGACATAAAGACTGATCTACAGCAGTACAATAGACTGATGTGTAGTTAACACAATTGACTGATCTAATTATAAAACTATTGTTTGATAAAAAGACGACTCTATAGACTGATCTGTAGTAAAAACTATAGACTGATCTGTAGTGAAGACTATAGACTGATCTATAGTCAAGACTATACATTGATCTACAGTCAAGACTATACAATGATCCACAGTCAAGACTATAGACACGACTATAGATTAATCTACAATAACGACTATAGATTGATCTACAGTCAAGACTGTAGACTGATCTACAGTGAAGACAATAGACGGATCTATAGTCTAAACTAAAGACTGATGTATAGTCAAGACAATAGACTGGTCTATAGTCAAGACTATAGACTGTTCAATAGTCAAAATTATAGACTGATCTATAGTGAAGACTATACACTGATCTATAGTGAAGACTATAGACTAATCTATAGTCAAGATTATAGACTAATCTATAGTTAAGACTATAGACTAATCTATAGTCAAGACTATATACTAATCTATAGTCAAGACTATAGACTAATCTATAGTCAAGACTATAGACTAATTTATAGCCAAGATTATTGATTAATCTATAGTCAAGACTATAGACTAATATATAGTTAAGACTATAGACTAATCTATAGTCAAGACTATTGACTAATCTATAGTCAAGACTATAGACTACTCTTTAGTCAAGACTATAGACTATTCTATAGTCAAGACTATAGACTATTTTATAGTCAAGACTATAGACTATTCTATAGTCAAGACTATAGACTATTCTATAGTCAAGACTATAGACTATTCTATAGTCAAGACTATAGACTATTCTATAGTCAAGACTATAGACTATTCTATAGTCAAGACGTTAGATTACTCTATAGTAAAGAATAAAGACTGGTCTATAGTCAAGACCATAGACTGATCAATTGTCAAGACTATATACTGTTCAATAGTCAAGACTATATACTGATCAATTGTCAAGACTATATACTGTTCAATAGTCAAGACTATAGACTGATCTATAGTCAAGACTATAGACTGTTCTATAGTCAAGACTATAGACTGTTCTATAGTCAAGACTATAGACTGTTCTATAGTCAAGACTATAGACTGTTCTATAGTCAAGACTATAGACTATTCTATAGTCAGGACTATAGACTGTTCTATAGTCAAGACTATAGACTGTTCTATAGTCAAGACTATAGACTGTTCTATAGTCAAGACTATAGACTGTTCTATAGTCAAGACTATAGACTGTTCTATAGTCAAGACTATAGACCGTTCTATAGTCAAGACTATAGACCGTTCTATAGTCAAGACTATAGACTGTTCTATAGTCAAGACTATAGACTGTTCTATAGTCACGACTATAGACTGTTCTATAGTCACGACTATAGACTGTTCTATAGTCACGACTATAGACTGTTCTATAGTCACGACTATAGACTGTTCTATAGTCACGACTATAGACTGTTCTATAGTCACGACTATAGACTGTTCTATAGTCAACACTATAGACTGTTCTATAGTCACGACTATAGACTGTTCTATAGTCACGACTATAGACTGTTCTATAGTCAACACTATAGACTGTTCTATAGTCACGACTATAGACTGTTCTATAGTCAAGACTATAGACTGTTCTATAGTCAAGACTAGAGACTGTTCTATAGTCAAGACTATAGACTGTTCTATAGTCAAGACTATAGACTGTTCTATAGTCAAGACTATAGACTGTTCTATAGTCAAGACTATAGACTGTTCTATAGTCAAGACTTTAGATTGATCTATATTCAAGACTATACACTGATCTATATTCAAGACTAGAGAAAGATTTATATTTACAGCTTCAGACCGATCTATAGTCAAGATTCAAGACTATAGACTGATCGTTAGTCAACACCATAGTTTGATCAAGTCCATAGACTGATTTATAGTTAATCCATAAATTGAACAACAGTCAAAACTTTAGACTGATCTTTGCAAGACTTTAGTCGTCTAAGTCGTACGCTATCTACCAAATAATTGAACATTTGTTTAAATTTTATTTTTTACATATAATTTGCTATTAATTCTCCTTAAAGATATTTAGTATAATTATCCGTTTTATTGTCAATCATTAATATTTATCTGTAACCGGAAACTGTCTACGGATGTAGTTTGATAACATTTACATTTCCTCAGTCATCTATTCACACGTGTCTTTCAGACATTTTCACAACTCCATTGTTGTATTGTTTTTTTGCTCGTATTGTTTTGTTGGGTGACTTTATCACATTTTCAGCCTCATTTAATGTTCGCACATAAATGACACCCTAGGCAGCGGAAATACCGGATATGGCTACAAATTAAATATATAATTCTCATTGTTGCTCAACGTTTATTTCCTTCTTATTTCCTAAATATTTTTCGCATATAGGTTTTATGTTTGCATTGTTCAAAATTGTTAAGTTTGAAACACGAAACACGGTACATGATTAGAGTTGGTCATACAGTCCCCAGCCATCGCATTTATCAGCGTAAAACAATCTCTAATGAAAATAACAATAACAAGAACAATGTGAAAATATTATAGGAGTAGAACATAAAGTAACATATTCTATGTATGTGTGAATGTAGTATGCGGCGTCTGTTACACATGTCCTTTTGAGTGTTAATTATTGAGGTTTGCAGGAGTACAAGAGATAGAATCAGCAATTTACCACCTCCCTTTTTATATTAGATGCTATTGATGCTACAACGCGTCTGTGGCAAATATTGCACTGAAATATCAATAGTTTATCCACTGACCAACATGTTTAATTATATGGGGATTCCAGTGTGTTTGCATCGCTTCATA
Organism: Lucilia cuprina; assembly: GCF_022045245.1. Taxonomy (NCBI): domain Eukaryota; kingdom Metazoa; phylum Arthropoda; class Insecta; order Diptera; family Calliphoridae; genus Lucilia; species Lucilia cuprina. Next base: position 52,769,921 of record NC_060954.1, read on the forward strand.
AAGGCCTATTAAGCTTTAATAGGCTTTTTGCAAGAGAAATCTAAAATCAAGTGCAACTAATAATAATATAATTACAAAGTTAACTAAAAGTGAATCATAACCAAATTATTAATACTGAATACTGTGTTGCTAACCTCAAGTTATACTGTTATAAATTATTAAAATATTTATAATCATTCTTATAATTCATAAGATTATTTCTTGATAACTTTATTTATTTTTGAGATTTCAACCTGTCACTAGTTAGCTTATTAATTATGTTCTCTAATATTATTATTATCAACTAAATACTAGGCATTGTGTGTGGGTCACCTGATAAAAGTTCACATTCTTCTTGTCAACTGGTCTAAAAATGATTTATCGGCTTACAAGTTATTAACATGTTTTTAGTTGTTTATTTAGTTTTTTCAAATTTCATCTTATCTTAAGAACATTTTCTAGTTAACGAGTTATAAAAACAAAAAATTTAAAATTTTAACAAAATTCTAGGAATTGTTTTGGTCGCCTGATATATATCAAAATTCTAAAAATGATTTAACGACTTAGGTATTATTAACATATCATTAGTTAATTTTTAATACTTTCACTTATCTTAAAGTACTTTTTTTTAGTTAACGAGTTATAAACACCTAAAATTCTATTTTAACTAAATACTGTCACTGATAACACTTTCTTTTGTCAACAAGTCTACATATAATTTATTGGTTTACGAGTTATTATTATAAATTAATTAAAAAATTTCCACTTATCTTAGAAACCCTCGTTCTAGTTAACGAGATATAAATAAAAAAATATTTACTTTAACTACAATTCTAAAAATAATTTTGGTCACATGATAAAAGTTTACTTTATAATATTATCAGGTCTAGAAATGTTCTATTGGTTAACGAGTTATTAGTTCATGAAATTTTAATTTACCATAAACAAGTTTTTCAAGTTAACGTGATATTAAAGTTAACATTATAACATTATATACTGATCTATAGAAAAGTCTAAAGACTGATCTATAGTAAAGTCTATAGACTAACCTATAGAAAAGTCTATAGACTAATCTATAGACAAGTCTATAGACGGATCTATAGACAATTCTATAGACTGATCTATAGACAACGCTATAGACTGATCTATAGACAAGCCTATAGACTGATCTATAGACAAGCCTATAGATCAGTCTATAGACAAGTCTATAGACTGATCTATAGACAAGTCTATAGACTGATCTATAGACAAGTCTATAGACTGACCTATAGACAAGTCTATAGACTGACCTATAGACAAGTCTATAGTCGGGTCTACAGACTGATCTATAGTCAGGTCTACAGACTGATCTGTATACAAGTCTACAGACTGATCTGTATACAAGTCTACAGACTGATCTAAACGTTCTAAGACTATAGACTGATCAATAGTCAAGACTAAAGAATGATTTATAGTCAAGACCATAGACTCATCTGTAGTCTAGACTAAATAAAAATTTATAGTCACAGACTGCTCTATAGTCTAGACTACTGACAGATTTATAGTCGAGACCACAGACTTATCTATAGTATAGAATAAAGGCAGATCAATAATCTAGGCTATTGACAGATCTATAGTCTAGGCTATAGACAGATCTGTAGTCTAGGCTATAGACAGATCTATAGTCTATTCTATAGACAGATTTGTAGTCTATTCTATAGACAGATCTATAGTCTAGGCTATAGACATATCTATAGTCAAGGCTATAGACAGATCTATAGTCTAGGCTATAGACAGATCTATAGTCTAGGCTATAGACAGATCTGTAGTCTAGGCTATAGACATATCTGTAGTCTAGGCTATAGACAGATCTGTAGTCTAGGCTATAGACAGACCTATAGTCTATTCTATAGACAGATCTATAGTCTAGGCTATAGACATATCTATAGTCAAGGCTATAGACAGATCTATAGTCTAGGCTATAGACAGATCTGTAGTCTAGGCTATAGACATATCTGTAGTCTAGGCTATAGACAGATATGTAGTCTAGGCTATAGACAGATCTATAGTCTATTCTATAGACAGATCTGTAGTCTAGGCTATAGACAGATCTATAGTCTAGCCTATAGAGAGGTCTATAGTCTAGCCTATAGAGAGGTCTATAGTATAGGCTATAGACAGATCTATAGTCTATGCTATAGAGAGGTCTATAGTATAGACTATAGAGAGACTGGCTATAGACAGATCTGTAGTCTAGGCTATAGACAGATCTATGGTCTAGGCTATAGAGAGGTCTATAGTATTGTCTATAGACAGATCTATAGTCTAGGCTATAGAGAGGTCTATAGTCTAGGCTATAGAGAGGTCTATAGTATAGGCTATAGACAGATTTATAGTCTAGGCTAGAGAGGTCTATAGTATAGGCTATAGACAGATCTGTAGTCTAGGCTATAGAAAGGTCTTAGTATAGACTATGGAGAGATCTATAGTGTAGACTATTGACGGATCTATAGTGTAGACTATAGATAGATCTATAGAGTAGACTATAAACAGGACGACTAGTCTATAGTCAAGACTTAAGACTGGTCTATAGTCTAGACTAAAGACTGGTCTCCCAAATATGGAAATAGTTCCCTGGATTACAGGGTATACACTTCTCTATATGAGTGCGAGGCCATGTGTGAAAGTTTTTTACAAATAAATAAGTATGTATGAGTTTGGTTATGAAATGTAAAATATATTTAATCGTTTTTATTGTTATTACAAATTTTTATTATCATTATTGCCATTTTCTTTTTATTACAAAAACTTCTCTACCTTCATAGGACAGTAAATCATTTGATGCTATTACTGTTGTTATCCTGGCCTGCCAGCCTATCTTTCTTTTCCATCCGTCTGTCCATTTCTTTATGGAAATATTGATGTTGTTTAGGGTAAAGCTGTTTGGATGCTGTTTGCTGCTGTTTTTTTTGTTATGTTTTCTTTTATTTTATTTAATCTATTTTGTCTTGTCGACATCTATTTAAGCCATAATTTTTTTTACCACAATATTAGTGTGTTTGTATGTTAATGGTGTTTTGTTATTGTTTAATAAATTTATGTTTATGGTAACTTTGCATGTGTTCACCATAATGGTTACAATAAAACGGTTTAAATTGTGTTATAAATATGTTTTTATTAGTTACATCTGAAGGTGGAAGTCTGGAGACATACAGACACCTAATATTCATTTTTTTCTACATAGTCGTTCCGAAAGATTGTTTAATTTTTTGGAAGTTGGGTAGCACACACAATATACACATATAAATATCTTCGAAGTTTCTAAAAGTTGTGCACACATATTTTGTTTTGGCCAATTCTATTACAGCCATTAAAGGTGTTTTAGATCTCTAGAGTCTGCTCTTTTTTTTCATTTACTCTATTTCTTAGTTAATTATTTAATAAACAGAATTCCATTGCACAGGACTAATTAATGCTGTTGAGGTCATTTAATGCCTCAATATTTCATTTCATTGTTAAGCAGAAATTTAGCTTAAAACCACATAATAAATGAACAATATTTTCACTTAATTAACATAAAAGATGCACAAACCTTTAAAGAAATTTAATAACTTGTTAGACAATTATGACAATAAATGTGTGGCTCGCTGCCTGCAAGCTTTATATGTGTTGGTGGTAAATATTAATTATGTTCATAATGGCGGTTGCTTAAAACTTTAAGTATTTTAAGTATGTTAAATTTATATATTTAGTTTAAATATAGTTCAGTTCTAGTTCAGTTCTAGTTTAGTTCTAGTTCAGTTCTAGTTCAGTTCTAGTTCTAGTTCAGTTCTAGTTCAGTTCTAGTTCAGTTCTAGTTCAGTTCTAGTTCAGTTCTAGTTCAGTTCTAGTTCAGTTCTAGTTCAGTACTAGTTCAGTTCTAGTTCAGTTCTAGTTCAGTTCTAGTTCAGTACTAGTTCAGTTCTAGTTCAGTTCTAGTACAGTTCTAGTTCAGTTCTAGTTCAGTTATAGTTCAGTACTAGTTCAGTTCTAGTTCAGTTCTAGTTCAGTTCTAGTTCAGTTCTAGTTCAGTTTTAGTTCAGTTCTAGTTCTCTTCTAATCTTTAGGGTTAAACATATCCCCTTCAGTATCATAATAATCTGGACTTTTGATTAATTTCTGATCCAATTTACTGCAAAAAAAATATATTTATTAAATTCGTTAATAATAATATTATTACTTTTCATTACATTATTTAACTCTTAGCTATCAGCTCTCAGTCCATTTAAGCCATTTTGCCTTTTTATTGTGTTTTTTTGTTGTTACAATAACAAATGATTAACCCCTTTAACAAATAATTTACCAAATTATTTTAAATTGAAATTTTATTTAATCGATTTAATGCTGCATGCACTCAACCACACATTTTGTTCATGCAACTAAATTAACAATTAATTTAACGAAACTTATTGAAAAAATTCAATAAAAAACTAAAATAAAACAAATGGTAAACTTTTTAATAATGAAAGTTTTTTTCCCCCATAAATTTAATAAGTCACAGTCGTTGCTTTTACACGTTCATGGAAGGGCATAAATCAACAATTGTTTTTAAACATATTGACGGATCATCATGAACATAAAACAATTTTAAAAATTTTAGTTTTTTTTTTCTCCTCCCTCATAGCAGCAACATAAGGGTTATTGATTAAAAAAAAGTTTTTATTTATTTGTTGCTGTTTAATTTTAGGTAAAAACTGCCACTTGAGTTTTATATTTTATTCTGTTATTTTTTGTTTCTGCATTGAACTTTTTCAATAATGTCGAAAAAATATACAAAACTTTGAGTGCTAATAAATAAATAAATAAATAAATAATTTAAATTGGGCACAAAAAAAAGAAAGAAATTCTAAAGTTCGTTTTCATCTTAATTGATTTTAATTTAAAATTATAAATATGTATGAGTAAAAGTTTTCCTTATTTCACTTTTAAAGTGCTCTTTCTTTACACTACATACTTACATGTGACTTTTAGGGCAACATATAAAAAGTATATGTTGGTGGTTAAGGGAGGTAGAAAATTTGTGGTATCAGCTTATAATACACAAATACACCGCAAAATTTAAAGTGAAGAGTGCTAAAGTTATACTGCCATCTTTATTACCAAGGTTTTATTAACCACAAACTGAGGTAAGCACTTAGAAATGTATATGAGCATATTGAAACAGAACTTATATAAAGAAATTCCCGGCAGTTTTCCACTAGTCTAACAAGTCTTAGTCGGCGCAGAGTAGTTTGCTATTTTTGGACTTGTTAAAGGAACGAATCAGTTATGGCTAAGGTTTGGCCTGCTGCTGAATGTGTGATAAGGTCATGAAGATCTTCTCCATTAGCTTGATTTGTAAGGAAACATGCTGGACCTTCACGGCTTTTGTTAGCATTGAAGTCAATCAACGATCATATGGATCCATGTGTTAACTGCCTTATAAGTAAAACAGGAATTGGTACAGGATTCAACATTGTGGAGGATTAAAGTTTTGGCTTATCTCTATAAGTATTTTAAAATTCATCAGTCTGACTTCTAGATCAAGAGTCACGATACAGACAATAGATTAAATAAGGTTGGCAGGGTTGGTTGGTAGTGTTCTAAGGACACGATTCATAAGCTCGTTTTTTTCGGAAACAGTATTGAACAGGAGTCTTCACAGAACTCTATAATGAAGAACTTTTTGCCTAACTCTAGACCCACGAACCAGACATCAAGATCAAGAATCATGATCCAGATACCAGAATCTTTGTAAATGGCTCTTTATGGTCCTAATAACGGAAGCGTTCTAAACGACACTCTATGATACCTCAATGGAAACATATAAAGTAAAATATATTGAATCAACTAAAATTAGGTTGATCGGTTTAGCTGATATGTTGAAAGCTCAAAAGGATCTTGTCAGCTAATTCGGTTTTGTAAGGAAACACAACGCTGCACTATTATGAATCAAAGTTAGGGATCAATATTTTCTCTTAAAGATTTTCTTTAAGAGAAATATAAAAAGTAAAGCTTTAAGTCATCTAGGGTAGGTAGGACCTCAGGTAAAGCACTCTAGGAGCAGGGCTTTGTAACAATTTCGTGGTAAAGTCCTCGCCACTGAGACTAAAGTAAAGAATATCGGACGTTGTATAAACGTCCGATATTGTTATGTTGGTGTACGCATCTTGATGTTAATGCAATCTCCAGCAAAAGAGGTACCAGGATCAGTGCCTTAGCTTTAATGAAACATCACAGCACTATGTCTTATTGTAGATGACATACTATTGACAATCTGCTGTTGTCGAAGAAGAATTGTCTCCTCGGAGATGAGGCAAAGTCTATTTGGTTTTCAAATGTACTGGAGAAGTTGATGTTTCAATTCAGAATCTATCGTACAAAATTAGTTCAACAGTCTGCGGAGCCATAGCGATCACTGGCGGCATTGATTGTAGTTGATAACTGAATCTTTACTTGGATTTTCAACGCAACATCTACGGATGCTAGATAACACGAGCCCTTTAGCATAGTAATGTATTTGTTCTCGCTCATCATGGGGTTAATCCGGGCAAAAAATACCAATAAATCTTGTCTGCTGGGAGTATTTGAATGGAAATAATTTATTAAATTCATGAATAATAATGCTACTTACTTTACATTACATTATTTAACTGTTAACTATTAGCTCTCAGTCCATTTAAGTCAATTTGCTTTTTTATTGCTCTCTGGTTTCAGAGATGGTGTTCAAATGTACTGGAGAAGCTAATGTTTCAATTCAGAATCTATCGTTCAAAATTAGTTCAAAAGTCTGCGGAGCCATAGCGATCACTGGCGCCATTGATTGTAGTTGCTAGTTGAATCTTCACTTGGATTTTTAACGCAACATCTACGGTTGCTAGATGACACGAGCCCTTTAGCAGAGTATTGTATTTGTTCTCGCTCATCATTGGGTTAATCCGGGCAAAAAGGTACCAATAAATCTTGTCTGTTAGGTATATTTGAATGGGATTGATTTGACCAGAGTTTGAACCTTATAATCTGCCCACAGGATACAGTTTCGAACTTTGTCTTTTCCAGTTAATGAGAGTGGATCCCTTCGATTATAGGTTACTAATTGCAGTATTCTTCGTACTACTCCGGGGTGGCGGTGGACCCTTTAAACAGACCAACGACTTTTACAATAATTTCCTCAATGTAAAATAGCTCCCACGAGCTGCCTGGTTAATATCCTTAAATTATTCTTCAACTCTAAGTTTATTTTTGTATATGTGTGTGTTTGGGTTTTTAAGAGGTAGTTTCAAAATTACAATTATTAAATGTAACTTCTTAATGGAATTATTTAGTTTGATAGATTAAGTTTGATATCATCTTTGTAACCATAGATGAAAGGTAATGGAATAGAACAAGTATCTGTTTGAGCAATCTTTGCTATGAAAACCTTTGAAAATTTAGAATAAGTTAGAGGTTTTAATAGCCTGCTACAGGTTGTAAAGGTTATGAGGTTCAACATTGCGATGGGAACCTTTGAAAACTTACATTAAGTTAGAGTTTTTAATAACCTGCTCCAGGCTATAGAAAGTTTGACTGATCTCTATCAGTACGAGTGAGACTTATAAATGTCGACAGACAAGCTGCAGTTTTTGGCCTGTAGGAAAACGACAGAGGAAACGACCCCTCGAAATCCAGGAAACAGAGCTACCAAAACAGCTGGGAATAAAAACTGATATTGTATTTGGAATGTTTTGTCCAAAGTTTGAACTAGGGATCCTTATAATCTGCCCCCAACTGTAAACAGTTTCGGACTTTGTCTTTTCCCGTTAATGCGAGAGTGTTCCATCGGGGAGTACGTAAGGATACCCAAACTTTACGAGAAGATAGTGTTGGCTAAAATACAGATGCACTTTAAGGTATTGGATGAATGCGAGGTGTGCTGGTTTAAATGCTGATAGAGGTATGGTACCTTATTCATGAAATACTACTGCATTTTCCATTTCTTGTTCGGATATGTTAAGGATTTACTGCAGTGTGTTCTGCTTGTGAGTAAGAACAAGTCCTAGTCTTTTTTTTAAAGAATTTCGGTATACCGATTACGTCTATGTGTGCTGTTGACGAATGAACAGAGGACATCCCATCTGCGTGGCTATAAACGGAAGTAATGTTTTCGACTACGCTTCAAGATTCTGTTGCCGAATCAACAGAGTGTCTTTGGAATGATTTGACCAGAGTTTGAAATAAGGTAGCCTTATAATCTGACCCCCACAGTGTACAGTTTCGGACTTTGTCTCTTCCCGTAAATGCGAGAGGGTCACTTCGGGGTATACGTGGTGACTGCGATTAAAACCCGATACTCTAATGTCTTTAACATGAAAGAACTTCGTTCCCTGCTCTCTACTAACCATATTATTGGAGTGAGTTGAACATATATGTATATCAATGAGTGTGTTGGATGAGTGCGAAGGTTTGAATGCCGATAGATGTTACTGCAGTGTATTCTCCTTGTGAGTAAGAACAAGTCCTTGTCTTTTTTTCAAGAATTCGTATTTCGGTCTACCGATTACGTCTCTATTTGCTGTTGCCTAATCAACAGAGGACATCCCATCTGCGTGACTGTAAAAGGAAGTATTTTTTTGGATTACGTTTCTAGGTTCTGTTGCCGAATCAACAGAAGTCTTTCCATATGCGCGGTTAGAAACTGAAGTGATGTTTTGCATCTCGAAAGTTATATAACTGATCAGCATTGGTCAGAGCTTAGCAAAGTGCTTGTACATACACCGGCTGAACCATAAACTTTGACTAGAATCTTTGTAAATTAAAGAAACGCATCCTTTTCAACTTAACAACAGCTCAACAACAGTCGCAACAGCTACTTTAACGTAGGGTATACATAATTCTGACACAACATCTATCGAGCCAATTATATTTTGAAATCGATGTAATCGAGATGGTAATCAATATACATATTCATAAGTGTCTGTCTGTCTGACGGAGTGTGTGTGTGCGTCAACTGAACCATGACTCAACAAAGTTTTATATATTTTTCTATGATAAAAGCAGATAAAAAGTCCTTTATATACCAAACAGTAGTATAATTTCAGTCATATTTTTGTTACCCATATTTAATGTTGGTTTACTTAAAGTTAGTTTGGTATGGTTTATATTACAAGTATTTTCGGTTAATGTTTAATTCACAGAAAAAAACTTAATTTTTTATGTGTTTCTATATTTTTATGACTTTTTACCCTGTGGCCAACAATCTATAAGTAGTTAGGATATTTTATAAACATTTTTCTCATTTTACCTGTTAACTGAACTGTAACATAGAATATTGCCCCTAAGCAAAATAGTCGACAATCAGTCGTCAGCCAACCCGCCAGTTAGTTTGCCAGTCACCTATTCAGCGAAGCGAGCAGTAGACCAGTGAGCTCTGTTTGATCTTCCCCTGAGTCTGGAGTGTAAAAAAGGGTGTTTATTATTATTTAGTATTTTTTTCTTAGTTGAGGTGTAAAAAAGTGTGCCACCCTCGTGCTTCAGTTTGTTCGTTCTATTAGCATTAATATTTAGGGTGAAAAAATGGAAACATTTGCATACAAAGAGGTAGTTAGTTATTGTTTGTGTCTGCATAGTAAAAGAAAAACATAAAAATGTTTATAAATTTACTTTTTTGTTGCTGTTTTTTAATATAAATTATGATCATACTATTAATGGGGATGTAGAAAAAAAAAAAAAACATAACTATGCAAGTTAGAATAGATAACGTTACAACGGTGGAATGTTTAAAGGAAATTTCCATGATAAATGGAATTTTATATTCTTATACTAAAACCATATTTTCAGTAGGAATCATGTTTAGCTTTTCGTTGTTTTGGATCTATCTCTTCTAGTTTCCAAGATAAATGGACTTTTATGTTTTCACTCAAAAAATGGATTTTATATGGGAAATGGAAGTGATCACAGATTTTTATTGTTTCGGCTCCTTCTCTTCTAGTTTCCAAGATAAATGGACTTTTATGTTTTCACTCAAAAAATGGATTTTATATGGGAAATGGAAGTGATCACAGATTTTCATTGTTTTGGCTCTATCTCTTCTAGTTTCCAAGATAAATGGACTTTTGTGTTTTCACTCAAAAGATGGATTTTCTATGGGAAATGGAAGTGATCACAGATTTTTATTGTTTTGTCACTATCTCTACTAGTTTCCAAGATAAATGGACTTTTATGTTTTCACTCAAAAAATGGATTTTATATGGGAAATGGAAGTGATCACAGATTTTCATTGTTTTGGCTCTATCTCTACTAGTTTCCAAGATAAATGGACTTTTATGTTTTCACTCAAAAAATGGATTTTATATGGGAAATGGAAGTGATCACAGATTTTGATTGTATTGGCTCTATCTCTACTAGTTTCCAAGATAAATGGACTTTTATGTTTTCACTCAAAAAATGGATTTTATATGGGAAATGGAAGTGATAACAGATTTTTATTGTTTTGTCACTATCTCTTCTAGTTTCCAAGATAAATGGACTTTTATGTTTTCACTCAAAAAATGGATTTTATATGGGAAATGGAAGTGATCACAGATTTTCATTGTTTCGGCTCTTTCTCTTCAAGTTTCCAAGATAAATGGACTTTTATGTTTTCATTCAAAAAATGGATTTTATATGGGAAATGGAAGTGATCACAGATTTTCATTGTTTTGGCTCTATCTCTTCTAGTTTCCAAGATAAATGGACTTTTATGCTTTCACTCAAAAAATGGATTTTATATGGGAAATGGAAGTGATCACAGATTTTCATTGTTTCGGCTCTTTCTCTTCTAGTTTCCAAGATAAATGGACTTTTAAGTTTTCATTCAAAAAATGGATTTTATATGGGAATTGGAAGTGATCACAGATTTTCATTGTTTTGGCTCTATCTCTTCTAGTTTCCAAGATAAATGGACTTTTATGTTTTCACTTCAAAAATGGATTTTATATGGGAAATGGAAGTGATCACAGATTTTCATTGTTCCGGCTCTTTCTCTTGTAGTTTCCAAGATAAATGGACTTTTGTGTTTTCACTCAAAAAATGGATTTTATATAAGAAATGGAAGCAATCACAGATTTTCATTGTTTTGGGTCTATGTCTTCTAGTTTCCAAGATAAATGGACTTTTATGTTTTCACTCAAAAGATGGATTTTATATGGGAAATGGATGTGATCACATATTTTCATTGTTTTAGCTCTATCTCTTCCAGTTTCCAAGAAAAATAAACTTTTATGTTTTCATTAAAAAAATGTATTTTATATGGGAAATGAAAGTGATCACAGATTTTCTTTCTTTTAGCTCTATCTCTTCCAGTTTCCAAGAAAAATGGACTTTTATGTTTTCACTCAAAAAATGTATTTTATATGGGAAATGGAAGTGATCACAGATTTTCATTGTTTTGGGTCTATGTCTTCTAGTTTCCACTCAAAAAATGGATTTCATATGGGAAATGGAAGTGATCACAGATTTTCATTGTTTTGCCTCTATCTCTTCTAGTTTCCAAGATAAATGGACTTTTATGTTTTCACTCAAAAAATGGATTTTATATGGGAAATGGAAGTGATCATATATTTTTATTGTTTTGCCTCTATCTCTTCTAGTTTCCAAGATAAATAGACTTTTGTGTTTTCAATCAAAAAATGGATTTTATATGGGAAATGAAAGTGATCACAGATTTTCATTGTATTGGCTCTATCTCTACTAGTTTCCAAGATAAATGGACTTTTATGTTTTCACTCAAAAAATGGATTTTATATGGGAAATGGAAGTGATCACAGATTTTCATTTGTTTTGTCTCTATCTCTTCTAGTTTTCAAGATAAATGGACTATTATGTTTTCACTCAAAAAATGGATTTTATATGGGAAATGAAAGTGATCACAGATTTTCATTGTTTTGGCACTATCTCTTCTGGTTTCCAAGATAAATGGACTTTTGTGTTTTCACTCAAAAAATGGATTTTATATAAGAAATGGAAGTGATCACAGATTTTCATTGTTTTGGGTCTATGTCTTCTAGTTTCCAAGATAAATGGACTTTTATGTTTTCACTCAAAAGATGGATTTTATATGGGAAATGGAAGTGATCACAGATTTTCATTGTTTTGGCTCTATCTTTTCCAGTTTCCAAGACTTTTATGTTTTCACTGAAGAAATGGATTTTATATGGGAAATGGAAGTGATCACAGATTTTCATTGTTTTGTCTCTATCTCTTCTAGTTTTCAAGATAAATGGACTTTTATGTTTTCACTCAAAAAATGGATTTTATATGGGAAATGGAAGTGATCACAGATTTTCATTGTTTTGGCTCTATCTCTTCTAGTTTCCAAGATAAATGGAGTTTTGTGTTTTCACTCAAAAAATGGATTTTATATAAGAAATGGAAGTGATCACAGATTTTCATTGTTTTGGCTCTATCTCTTCTAGTTTCCAAGATAAATGGACTTTTATGTTTTCACTCAAATAATGGATTTTATATGAAAAATGGAAGTGATCACAGATTTTTATTGTTTTCGCTCTATCTCTTCTAGCTTCCAAGATAAATGGACTTTTATGTTTTCACCTAAAAAATGGATTTTATATGGGAAAGACAGTGATCACAGATTTTCTTTGTTTTGGCTCTATCTCTTCCAGTTTCCAAAAAAAATTAACTTTTATGCTTTCACTCAAAAAATGGATTTGATATGAAAAATGGAAGTGATCACAGATTTTCATTGTTTTGGCTCTATCACTTCTAGTTTCCAAGATAAATGGACTTTTATTTTTCACTTTAAAATGGATTTTATATGGGAAATGGAAGTGATCACAGATTTTTATTGTTTTGTCTCTATCTTTTCTAGTTTCCAAGATAAATCGACTTTTATGTTTTTATTCAAAAAATGGATTTTATATGGGAAATGGAAGTGATCACAGAGTTTCATTGTTTTGGGTCTATGTCTTCTAGTTTCCACTCAAAAAATGGATCTTATATGAGAAATGGAAGTGATCACAGATTTTCATTGTTTTGGCTCTATCTCATCTAGTTTCCAAGACAAATAGACTTTTGTGTTTTCACTCAAAAAATGGATTTTATATGGGAAATGAAAGTGATCACAGATTTTCATTGTTTTGTCTCTATCTCTTCTAGTTTCCAAGAAAAATGGACTTTTATTTTTTCACTCAAAAAATGGATTTTATATGGGAAATGGATGTGATCACAGATTTTCATTGTTTTGGCTCTATCTCTTCTAGTTTCCGAGATAAATGGACTTTTGTGTTTTCACTCAAAAAATGGATTTTATATGGGAAATGGAAGTGATCACAGATTTTCATTGTTTTGGCTCTATCTCTACTTGTTTCCAAGATAAATGGACTTTTATGTTTTCACTCAAAAAATGGATTTTATATGGGAAATGGAAGTGATCACAGATTTTCATTGTTTTGGCTCTATCTTTTCTAGTTTCCAAGATAAATGGACTTTTATGTTTTCACTCAAAAAATGGATTTTATATGGGAAATGGAAGTGATCACAGATTTTCATTGTATTGGCTCTATCTCTACTTGTTTCCAAGAAAAATGGACTTTTATTTTTTCACTCAAAAAATGGATTTTATATGGGAAATGGATGTGTTCACAGATTTTCATTGTTTTGGCTCTATCTCTTATGTTTTATGTTTTCACTCAAAAAATGGATTTTATATGGGAAATGGATGTGATCACAGATTTTCATTGTTTTGGCTCTATCTCTTCTAGTTTCCGAGATAAATGGACTTTTGTGTTTTCACTCAAAAAATGGATTTTATATGGAAAGTGGAAGTGATCACAGATTTTCATTGTTTTGGCTCTATCTCTTCTAGTTTCCAAGATAAATCGACTTTTATGTTTTCACTCAAAAATGGATTTTATATGGGAAATGGAAGTGATCACAGATTTTCATTGTTTTGGGTCTATGTCTTCTAGTTTCCAAGAAAAATGGACTTTTATGTTTTCACTCAAAAATGGATTTTATATGGGAAATGGAAGTGATCACAGATTTTCATTGTTTTGGCTCTATCTCTTCTAGTTTCCAAGATAAATGGACTTTTGTGTTTTCACTCAAAAAATGGATTTTATATGGGAAATGGAAGTGATCACAGATTTTCATTGTATTGGCTCTATCTCTTCTAGTTTCCAAGAAAAATTAACTTTTATGTTTTCACTCAAAAGATGGATTTTATATGGGAAATGGAAGTGATCACAGATTTTCATTGTTTTGGCTCTATCTTTTCCAGTTTCTAAGATAAATGGACTTTTATGTTTTCACTCAAGAAATGCATTTTATATGAAAAATGGAAGTGATTACAGATTTTCATTGTTTTGGGTCTATGTCTTCTAGTTTCCAAGAAAAATGGATTTTTAAGTTTTCACTCAAAAATGGATTTTATATGGGAAATGGAAGTGATCACAGATTTTTATTGTTTTGTCTCTATCTCTTCTAGTTTCCAAGATAAATGGACTTTTATTTTTCACTCAAAAATGGATTTTATATGGGAAATGGAAGTGATCACAGATTTTCATTGTTTTGGCTCTATCTCATCTAGTTTCCAAGACAAATAGACTTTTGTGTTTTCACTCAAAAAATGGATTTTATATGGGAAATGAAAGTGATCACAGATTTTTATTGTTTTGTCTCTATCTCTTCTAGTTTCCAAGATAAATGGACTTTTATGTTTTCACTCAAAAAATGCATTTTATATGGGAAATGAAAGTGATCACAGATTTTGTTTGTTTTGGCTCTATCTCTTCTAGTTTCCAAGATAAATGGACTTTTATGTTTTCATTAAAAAAATGGATTTTTTATATGAAGTAGAAGTGATCACAGATTTTCATTGTTTTGGCTCTATCTCTTCTAGTTTCCAAGATAAATGGACTTTTATTTTTTCACTCAAAAAATGGATTTTATATGGGAAATGGAAGTGATCACAGATTTTTATTGTTTTGGCTCTATCTCTTCTAGTTTCCAAGATAAATGAACTTTTATGTTTTCACTCAAAAAATGGATTTTATATGGGAAATGGAAGTGATCACAGATTTTCATTGTTTTGGCTCTATCTCTTCTAGTTTCCAAGATAAATGAACTTTTATGTTTTCACTCAAAAAATGGATTTTATATGGGAAATGGAAGTGATCACAGATTTTTATTGTTTTGGCTCTTTCTCTTGTAGTTTCCAAGATAAATGGACTTTTAAGTTTTCATTCAAAAAATGGATTTTATATGGGAATTGGAAGTGATCACAGATTTTCATTGTTTTGGCTCTATCTCTTCTAGTTTCCAAGAAAAATGGACTTTTATGTTTTCACTCAAAAAATGGATTTTATATGGGAAATGGAAGTGATCACAGATTTTCATTGTTCCGGCTCTTTCTCTTGTAGTTTCCAAGAAAAATTAACTTTTATGTTTTCACTCAAAAAATGGATTTGATATGAAAAATGGAAGTGATCACAGATTTTCATTGTTTTGTCTCTATCTCTTCTACTTTTTGTTTTCACTCAAAAATGGATTTTATATGGGAAATGGAAGTGATCACAGATTTTCATTGTTTTGGCTCTATCTCTTCTAGTTTCCTAGATAAATGGACTTTTATGTTTTCACTCAAAAATGGATTTTATATGGGAAATGGAAGTGATCACAGATTTTCATTGTTTTGGGTCTATGTCTTCTAGTTTCCAGGATAAATGGACTTTTATGTTTTCAATCAAAAATGGATTTTATATGGGAAATGGAAGTGATCACAGATTTTCATTGTTTTGGCTCTATCTCTTCTAGTTTCCAAGATAAATGGACTTTTGTGTTTTCACTCAAAAAATGGATTTTATATAAGAAATGGAAGTGATCACAGATTTTCATTGTTTTGACTCTATCTCTTCTAGTTTCCAAGATAAATGGACTTTTATGTTTTCACTCTAAAAATGGATTTTATATGGGAAATGGAAGTGATCACAGATTTTCATTGTTTTGGCTCTATCTCTTCTAGTTTCCAAGATAAATGAACTTTTATGTTTTCACTCAAAAAATGGATTTTATATGGAAAATGGAAGTGATCACAGATTTTCATTGTTTTGGGTCTATGTCTTCTAGTTTCCAAGAAAAATGGACTTTTATGTTTTCACTCAAAATGGATTTTATATGGGAAATGGAAGTGATCACAGATTTTTATTGTTTTGTCTCTATCTCTTCTAGTTTCCAAGATAAATGACTTTTATTTTTCACTCAAAAATGGATTTATATGGAAATGGAAGTGATCACAGATTTTCATTGTTTTGGCTCTATCTCATCTAGTTTCCAAGACAAATAGACTTTTGTGTTTTCACTCAAAAAATGAATTTTATATGGGAAATGGAAGTGATCACAGATTTTTATTGTTTTGGCTCTATCTCTTCTAGTTTCCAAGATAAATGGACTTTTATGTTTTCACTCAAAAAATGGATTTTATTGGGAAATGGAAGTGATCACAGATTTTTATTGTTTTGGCTCTATCTCTTCTAGTTTCCAAGATAAATGAACTTTTATGTTTTCACTCAAAAATGGATTTTATCGTTTCCAAGATAAATGGACTTTTATGTTTTCACTCAAAAAATGGATTTTATATGGGAAATGGAAGTGATCACAGATTTTCATTGTTTTGGCTCTATCTCTTCTAGTTTCCAAGATAAATGGACTTTTATGTTTTCACTCAAAAAATGGATTTGATATGAAAAATGGAAGTGATCACAGATTTTCATTGTTTTGGGTCTATGTCTTCTAGTTTCCAAGAAAAATGGACTTTTATGTTTTCACTCAAAAATGGATTTTATATGGGAAATGGAAGTGATCACAGATTTTCTTTGTTTTTGCTCTATCTCTTCCAGTTTCCAAGAAAAATTAACTTTTATGTTTTCACTCAAGAAATGCATTTTATAGGAAAAATGGAAGTGATCACAGATTTTCTTTGTTTTGGCTCTATCTTTTCTAGTTTCCAAGATAAATGGAATTTTATGTTTTCACTCAAAAAATGGATTTTATATGGGAAATGGAAGTGATCACAGATTTTCATTGTTTTGGCTCTATCTCTTCTAGTTTCCAAGATAAATGGACTTTTATTTTTTCACTCAAAAAATGGATTTTATATGGGAAATGGATGTGATCACAGATTTTCATTGTTTTGGCTCTATCTCTTCTAGTTTCCGAGATAAATGGACTTTTGTGTTTTCACTCAAAAAATGGATTTTATATGGGAAATGGAAGTGATCACAGATTTTCATTGTTTTGGCTCTATCTCTTCTAGTTTCCAAGATAAATTGACCTTTATGTTTTCACTCAAAAATGGATTTTATATGGGAAATTGAAGTGATCCCAGATTTTCATTGTTTTGGATCTATCTCTTCTAGATTCAAAAAAAAAAAATGAACTTTTATGTTTTCACTCAAAAAATGGATTTTATATAAGAAATGGAAGTGATCACAGATTTTCATTGTTTTGGCTCTATCTCTACTAGTTTCCAAGATAAATGGACTTTTATGTTTTCACTCAAAAAATGGATTTTATATGGGAAATGGAAGTGATCACAGATTTTCATTGTTTTGGCTATATCTTTTCCAGTTTCCAAGATAAATGGACTTTTATGTTTTCACTCAAGAAATGGATTTTATATGGGAAATGGAAGTGATCACAGATTTTCATTGTTTTGGCTCTATCTTTTCTAGTTTCCAAGATAAATGGACTTTTATGTTTTCACTCAAAAAATGGATTTTATATGGGAAATGAAAGTGATCACAGATTTTGTTTGTTTTGGCTCTATCTCTTCTAGTTTCCAAGATAAATGGACTTTTATGTTTTCATTAAAAAAATGGATTTTTTATATGAAATGGAAGTGATCACAGATTTTCATTGTTTTGGCTCTATCTCTTCTAGTTTCCAAGATAAATGGACTTTTATTTTTTCACTCAAAAAATGGATTTTATATGGGAAATGGAAGTGATCACAAATTTTTATTGTTTTGTCTCTATCTCTTCTAGTTTCCAAGATAAATGGACTTTTATGTTTTCACTCAAAAAATGGATTTTATATGGGAAATGAAAGTGATCACAGATTTTGTTTGTTTTGGCTCTATCTCTTCTAGTTTCCAAGATAAATGGACTTTTATGTTTTCATTCAAAAAATGGATTTTATATGGGAAATGGAAGTGATCACAGATTTTCATTGTTTTGGCTCTATCTTTTCTAGTTTCCAAGATAAATTAACACTTATGTTTTCACTCAAAAAATGGATTTTATATGGAAAATGGAAGTGATCACAGATTTTTATTCTTTTGTCTCTATCTCTTCTAGTTTCCAAGATAAATGGACTTTTATGTTTTCACTCAAAAAATGGATTTTATATGGGAAATGGAAGTGATCACAGATTTTTATTGTTTTGTTTCTATCTCTTCTAGTTTCCAAGATGTTTTCACTCAAAAAATGGATTTTATATGGGAAATGAAAGTGATCACAGATTTTCTTTGTTTTGGCTCTATCTTTTCTAGTTTCCAAGATAAATGGAATTTTATGTTTTCACTCAAAAATGGATTTTATATGGGAAATGGAAGTGATCACAGATTTTTATTGTTTTGTCTCTATCTCATCTAGTTTCCAAGATAAATGGACTTTTATGTTTTCACTCAAAAAATGCATTTTATATGGGAAATGAAAGTGATCACAGATTTTGCTTGTTTTGGCTCTATCTCTTCTAGTTTCCAAGATAAATGGACTTTTATGTTTTCATTCAAAAAATGGATTTTTTTTTTATGAAATGGAAGTGATCACAGATTTTCATTGTTTTGGTTCTATCTTTTCCAGTTTCCAAGATAAATGGACTTTTATTTTTTCACTCAAAAAATGGATTTTATATGGGAAATGGAAGTGATTACAGATTTTTATTGTTTTGTCTCTATCTCTTCTAGTTTCCAAGATAAATGAACTTTTATGTTTTCACTCAAAAAATGGATTTTATATGGGAATTGGAAGTGATCACAGATTTTCATTGTTTTGGCTCTATCTCTTCTAGTTTCCAAGATAAATGAACTTTTATGTTTTCACTCAAAAAATTGACTTTATATGGAAAATGGAAGTGATCACAGATTTTCATTGTTTTGTCTCTGTCTCTTCTCGTTTCCAAGATAAATGGACTTTTATGTTTTCACTCAAAAAATGGATTTTATATGGGAAATGGAAGTGATCACAGATTTTCATTGTTTTGGCTCTATCTCTTCTAGTTTCCAAGATAAATGAACTTTTATGTTTTCATTAAAAAGATGGATTTTATATGGGAAATGGAAGTGATCCCAGATTTTCATTGTTTTGGCGCTATCTCCTCTAGTTTCCAAGATAAATGGACTTTTATGTTTTCACTCAGAAAATGGATTTTATATGGGAAATGGTTCTATTTTTTCTAGTTTCTAAGATAATTTTATGTTTTCTGTTGCTGTTTTCCTTAAAAATATCTCCGGCCTACTGTCCACCGTGATTGTTCGCTATCGTTAGTCCTTATTGTCTCATTTTTTATAGGTCCAAACATAAAACGTACAATTTCTTTTAGATGTTATGAGTTTAAAACTTAAAAAAAGGAAACTATAATTTGTAATAAATTTATGGCTGTTCTGTCCATAAAACGAATAAGGTTAAAAAAGAAAACAAAAACTGACCTCCAGGTGCTGTGCTTTAGAGCAATGACATCTTAAAGACTTGAAAAGCAAATAACAGAGCAAACCCTAACAACTTTATAACCTTTTTTTCATCTACACAAAGTAGGAAGTCAAAACAAAATGTAAAGTTTTTAGCATTTTGCTCACCTTTTAGGTTGGCTTTTAATTTTATCTTTGTATTTCCTGCAAATGTTTGTTGTCTATGTCCCATACTCTTACTCTTAATCAAACTTCTTGGCAGCATAAGAATAGCTTTACATGTATTATAGAAGTAATAAAGTAAATTAAAAGAAGGAGACTAGAACGCAAGTAAAACAAAAGAAAATATTTCAAATCTTGGCATAAACCTTAAGGCTAATATCACATCACAACGTATTACTTTAAACATTTGCTCTAACAGTCTAGGACACCTTGCATATAAAGCAAATAAGAAAAAAATATCTAAGAATGACTAAAGCAATCTTTTTACCATCTACTACATACAATCCATGTCTACAGCTCAAAGGCATAAAACAAGCGGCGAAAAACAAATCATTGCAGTCAAATCTGAACCGTCATTTTTTATTTGTCGCTGTCCAATACACACACACAGCCTTTACAACATTTGTTGCTATTGCTTTGCTGGCTGCTTTCCTTTTTTCATTATTACCTTTAGTTTTTACTTGATATCCTTGTTTGCTAAGTCTTACTCGTAATGAGAAAGGTACGACTGTTTTCCTTTCACTTCTTACTTTTATCTGTCAGTTTTTTTTAATTTCTTGTCGTTTTCTTTGTTAACACAGTATTTTTAAAGTGGCATCTTCATTAAAACTTTTTGCACCATACTTTCTAATGATTATTATGTCGTTTGTCAGATAAAAGATTTGAAAGAATCACTTCATTAAGTAATATTGTAATGACTAAAGATTAAATTATAGACTAGACCTTTAACATGTTTATAGACTAAATTATATAATAAATTAGACTATAGACTAGACTATAGACTAGACTATAGACTAGACTATAGACTAGACTATAGACTAGACTATAGACTAGACTATAGACTAGACTATAGACTAGACAAAATCGATTTTCATTAGGATATAGAAGTGATCACAGACTATCTTTATTTTGGCTCTATCTCTTCTAGTTTCCAAGATAAATATACATTTTTGTTTTCACTCAAATAATCGATAGAGCCAAAATAAAGATAATATGTGATCATTTCTATTTCCTAATGAAAATCGATTTTTTTGAGTGAAAACATAAAAGTCCATTTATCTTGGAAACTAGAAGAGATAGAGCCAAAATAAAGATAATCTGTGATCACTTCTATTTCCTAATAAAGATCGATTGTTGAGTGAAACATAAAAGTCCATTTATCTTGGAAACTAGAAGAGATAGAGCCAGAATAAAGATAATCTGTGATCACTTCTATTTCCTAATAAAGATCGATTTTTTGAGTGAAAACATAAAAGTCCATCTATCTTGGAAACTAGAAGAGATAGAGCCAAAATAAAGATAATCTATAATCACTTCTATTTTGTAACGAAAATCGAATTTTTAAGTGAAAACATAAAGTCCATTTATCTTGGAAACTAGAAGAGATAGAGCCAAAATTTTCACTCAAAAATCGATTTTTCGAGTGAAAAAAATAAAAGTCCATTTATCTTGGAAACTAGAAGAGATAGAGCCAAAATAAAGATAATCTGTGATCACTTCTATTTCCTAATAAAGATCGATTGTTTGAGTGAAACATAAAAGTCCATTTATCTTGGAAACTAGAAGAGATAGAGCCAAAATAAAGATAATCTGTGATCACTTCTATTTCTTAATGAAAATCGATTTTTTGAGTGAAAACATAAAAGTCCATTTTTCTTGGAAACTAGAAGAGATAGAGCCCAAATAAAGATAATCTGTGATCACTTCTATTTCCTAATGAAAATCGATTTTTTGAGTGAAAACATAAAAGTCCATTTATCTTGGAAACTAGAAGAGATAGAGCCATAATAAAGATAATCTGTGCTCACTTCTATTTCCCATCAAAAATCGATCTTTTGAGTGAAAACAAACTAGAAGAGATAGAGCCAAAATAAAGATAATCTGTGATCACTTCTATTTCTTAATGAAAATCGATTTTTTGAGTGAAAACATAAAAGTCCATTTATCTTGGAAACTAGAAGAGATAGAGCCAAAATAAAGATAATCTGTGATCACTTCTATTTCCTAATAAAGATCGATTGTTTGAGTGAAAAAAATTAAAGTCCATTTATCTTGGAAACTAGAAGAGATAGAGCCAAAATAAAGATAATCTGTGATCACTTCTATTTCCTAATAAAGATCGATTGTTTGAGTGAAAACATAAAAGTCCATTTATCTTGGAAACTAGAAGAGATAGAGCCAAAATAAAGATAATCTATAATCACTTCTATTTCGTAATGAAAATCGATTTTTTGAGTGAAAACATAAAATATCTATTGTTTGAGTGAAACATAAAAAGTCCATTTATCTTGGAAACTAGAAGAGATAGAGCCAAAATAAAGATAATCTGTGATCAATTCTATTTCCTAATAAAGATCGATTGTTTTGAGTGAAACATAAAAGTCCATTTATCTTGGAAACTAGAAGAGATCACTTCGATTTACTAATGAAAATCGATTTTTTGAGTGAAAACATAAAAGATCTATTGTTTGAGTGAAAACATAAAAGTCCATTTATCTTGGAAACTAGAAGAGATAGAGCCAAAATAAAGATAATCTGTGATCACTTCTATTTCCTAATAAAGATCGATTGTTTGAGTGAAAACATAAAAGTCCATTTATCTTGGAAACTAGAAGAGATCACTTCGATTTACTAAACAAAAAAATAAAAGTCCCTTTATCTTGGAAACTAGAAGAGATAGAGCTAAAATAAAGATAATCTGTGATCACTTCGATTTCCTAATAAAAATCGATTTTTTGAGTGAAAACATAAAAGTCCATTTATCTTGGAAACTAGAAGAGATCACTTCGATTTACTAAACAAAAAATAAAAGTTCATTTATCTTGGAAACTAGAAGAGATAGAGCTAAAATAAAGATAATCTGTGATCACTTCGATTTCCTAATAAAAATCGATTTTTTGAGTGAAAAAAAAAAGTCCATTTATCTTGGAAACTAGAAAAGATAGAGCTATAATAAAGATAATCTGTTATCACTTCTATTTCCTAATGAAAATCGATTATTTAAGTGAAAATATAAAAGTCCATTTATCTTGGAAACTAGAAGAGATAGGGCCAAAATAAAGTTAATCTGTGATCACTTCTATTTCCTAATAAAAATCGATTTTTGAGTGAAAACATAAAAGTCCATTTATCTTGGAAACTAGAAGAGATAGAGCCAAAATAAAGATAATCTGTGATCACTTCTGTTTCCTTATAAAAATCGATTTATTGAGTGAAAACATAAAATTCCATTTATCTTGGAAACTAGAAGAGATAGAGGCAAAATAAAGATAATCTGTGATCACTTCTATTTCCCATCAAAAATCGACTTTTTGAGTGAAAAAATAAAATTCCATTTATCTTGGAAACTAGAAGAGATAGAGCCAAAATAAAGATAATCTGTGATCACTTCTATTTCGTAATGAAAATCGATTTTTTAGTGGAAACATTAAAGTCCATTTATCTGGGAAACTAGAAGAGATAGAGCCAAAAGAAAGATAATCTGTGATCACTTCTATTTCTTAAAGAAAATCGATTTTTTGAGTGAAAACATATAAGTCCATTTATCTTGGAAACTAGAAGAGATAGAGCCAAAATAAAGATAATCTGTGATCACTTCTATTTCCCCATCAAAAATCTATTTTTTAGTGGAAACATTAAAGTCCATTTATCTTGGAAACTAGAAGAGATAGAGCCAAAATAAAGATAATCTGTGATCACTTCTATTTCCTAATAAAGATCGATTTTTTGAGTGAAAACACAAAAAGTCCATCTATCTTGGAAACTAGAAGAGATAGAGCCAAGATAAAGATAATCTATAATCACTTCTATTTCGTAATGAAAATCGATTTTTTAAGTGAAAAATTAAAAGTCCATTGATTTTTGAAACTAGAAGAGATAGAGCCAAAATAAAGACAATCTGTGATCACTTCTATTTCCTAATGAAAATCGATTGTTTGAGTAAAAACATTAAAGTCCATTTATCTTGGAAACTAGAAGAGATAGAGCCAAAATGAAGATAATCTGTGATCACTTCTATTTCTTAATGAAAATCGATTTTTTTGTGTGAAAACATAAAGTCCATTTATCTTGGAAACTAGAAGAGATAGAGCCAAGATAAAGATAATCTATAATCACTTCTATTTCGTAATGAAAATCGATTTTTTAAGTGAAAAATTAAAAGTCCATTGATTTTTGAAACTAGAAGAGATAGAGCCAAAATAAGACAATCTGTGATCACTTCTATTTCCTAATAAAGATCGATTGTTTGAGTAAAAACATAAAAGTCCATTTATCTTGGAAACTAGAAGAGATAGAGCCAAAATGAAGATAATCTGTGATCACTTCTATTTCTTAATGAAAATCGATTTTTTTGTGTGAAAACATAAAGTCCATTTATCTTGGACCATTTATCTTGGAAACTAGAAAAGATAGAGCCAAAACAAAGAAAATCTGTGATCACTTCCATTTTTCCTATAAAATGCATTTCTTGAGTGAAAACATAAAAGTTAATTTTTCTTGGAAACTGGAAGAGATAGAGCAAAAACAAAGAAAATCTGTGATCACTTCCATTTCCCATATAAAATCCATTTTTGAGTGAAAACATAAAAGTCCATTTTTCTTGGAAACTAGAAGACATAGACCCAAAACAATGAAAATCTGTGATCACTTCCATTTTTCATATCAAATCCATTTTTTGAGTGAAAACATAAAAGTCCATTTATCTTGGAAACTAGAAGAGATAGAGCCAAAACAATGAAAATCTGTGATCACTTCCATTTCCCATATAAAATCCATTTTTTGAGTGAAAACATAAAAGTCCATTTATCTTGGAAACGATAAAATCCATTTTTTGAGTGAAAACATAAAAGTTCATTTATCTTGGAAACTAGAAGAGATAGAGCCAAAACAATAAAAATCTGTGATCACTTCCATTTCCCATATAAAATCCATTTTTTGAGTGAAAACATAAAAGTCCATTTATCTTGGAAACTAGAAGAGATAGAGCCAAAACAATAAAAATCTGTGATCACTTCCATTTCCCATATAAAATTCATTTTTTGAGTGAAAACACAAAAGTCTATTTGTCTTGGAAACTAGATGAGATAGAGCCAAAACAATGAAAATCTGTGATCACTTCCATTTTCCATATAAAATCCATTTTTGAGTGAAAAATAAAAGTCCATTTATCTTGGAAACTAGAAGAGATAGAGACAAAACAATAAAAATCTGTGATCACTTCCATTTCCCATATAAAATCCATTTTTGAGTGAAAACATAAAAGTCCATTTTTCTTGGAAACTAGAAGACATAGACCCAAAACAATGAAAATCTGTGATCACTTCCATTTTCCATATAAAATCCATTTTTTGAGTGAAAACATAAAAGTTCATTTATCTTGGAAACTAGAAGAGATAGAGCCAAAACAATGAAAATCTGTGATCACTTCCATTTCCCATATAAAATCCATTTTTAGAGTGAAAACATAAAAGTCCATTTATCTTGGAAACTAGAAGAGATAGAGTCAAAACAATGAAAATCTGTGATCACTTCCATTTCTTATATAAAATCCATTTTTTGAGTGAAAACACAAAAGTCCATTTATCTTGGAAACTAGAAGAGATAGAGCCAAAACAATGAAAATCTGTGATCACTTCCATTTCCCATAT
>NC_060954.1:52795526-52796736 GCF_022045245.1 Lucilia cuprina
TCTATCTATCTATCTATCTATCTATCTATCTATCTATCTATCTATCTATCTATCTATCTATCTATCTATCTATCTATCTATCTATCTACCAATATATCTTAGTATCAGTGTATCCCCCTACACATGTAGTACAGGTCTAATGTACATACACATGTACATATTTATATAATGTCTGTTTTCCCAAATAACTGTTATTTTTGTTATTGTTTATTTATAAGGTTGCGTATAAGCGTCATATTTCCAACGTTACAATATAAATCAAAATATTTACAAACGTTTTCAAGAGCATCGAAAACCTGTATAAACAAAATATTATTTTCCTTTTAACAACAATTTCCGCTTGAAGTTATTTTCTGTTTTATATAACAAATATTAAGCCTTTTTTGGAGAAAAATTGATTGCTCTGTTAAATAAATATGACTGTTTTTATAATATTTGGTTATTTTAGTAAATAATAAATTAAAAAAATTGTAAACTTTATGCCCCTCATTAAAAAAGAGAACCTTCATTCGTATATTGACTTTGTCATTCTATTAGTGATGCCTACTATAAGGATCCGTCCGTTATAAAAGCAATATAACCCCGACACTTATCGTTGTCCTTATTTTCATGTACTGTTTGAAATTCGGCTTGTTTAAATCATTTACATCATAACAAATTAAAAAAAACACAGCATAAATATTCATTAAATTTTCAAAAAATAAAATGATATTAATTTAAATTGCTACTTCTTTCAATTGACCGAGCAAAACAAAAAAGGTAAAAAAAGGATGAAAAAAACTAAACAGCTAAAATAATAAGTAATAAAGGTACAAGAATTACATTTATTTTTCACTTTTTTAACAAATGTCAAAAGGAAAACCATTTTGAAAAATTAAAAGAAAAAAGGAACAAATTTTAATAATATTTGAAACAAAAGAAGAAATAATGAAAAGAAACAGCAGAGTTAACAAAAAAAGAAAATTAGAATTAAAAAAATCAAAGAATGACATTTCAAAACATAAATTTATTAAAAAAGGCAAAAGTAGGTCTTTAGATTCCCCACGAAACCATGCAACTGAAAAACTGTGATCGTCTGTTAAATATTAGAAATTTATTTATATTTCTTTAGTCTAGTCTATAGTCTAGTCTATAGTCTAGTCTATAGTCTAGTCTATAGTCTAGTCTATAGTCTAGTCTATAGTCTAGTCTATAGTCTAGTCTATAGTCT
>NC_060954.1:52796836-52802958 GCF_022045245.1 Lucilia cuprina
AGATAGATAGATAGATAGATAGATAGATATATAGATAGATAGATAGATAGATAGATAGATAGATAGATAGATAGATAGATAGATAGATAGATATATAGATAGATAGATTTCTAAAAATGTCTCATGATTTAAGGAAGAAACGAAGGTTAAACGAAAAGTACTCAAGTTTTTCGGAGCAGTCTAACCAAAAAAAGATAACAATCATTGACAACAACAAACAAACATCACATTTCAGTAATTTTTTAGAAAGTGAAATTGTAACATGATTTCATATGAAAGCGGAAACTTGTTTGGAAAAAAGGAAATATTCACATAAAAGCTAACAAATTTTGTTTTAAAGCGAACTGAAATGATGAATATTTTTCTATTTTTTGTCCTGTTTTCCATTCGTTTGTTTGTTTTAACAATTGGTCTTTATAAAGGTCTATCCTATCTAAAATGTTTATCTCTATTTCAATAAAAAAACTAAATTGGAGTAAATCAAGCGGAAATTGTTGCGATTTCATGTGTTTTTCACAAAAGGTTGAAACACAATTTTTTTTCTTATATAAAGATTTTGTTTGTTTAAATTTTGGAGAAAAAAAAGAAACAACTGATTGTTTTTATTGCATTGGCCTATACACTTTTACCATGTGTGGGTGTAAGGAAAAAAATCCTTTTCAAATTTAATACATTTCATGCTGTAAGTGGAAATGCGATGTGAGCTTTATTTCTTCCACAAATTTAAAAGTATACATATGATGTATCAATGTGTTTGTGTGTATGTTTTTGTTTACTTTTTTTCTGAGGATGCATGTTAAATTGTGTATTTAAAAATTTTTGTTTGTTCATAAACAATCCTTTTTATTTATCATGTTGTTCACTTTGTTGTTGTTTGTTGTTGTTTTGGATCCTATTGTTGTTTGTTTTGGCACACACATAAACACACACACACACAAAATCGCCTTAATCCTGTTTGAAATTAACTTTTATGTGGGATAGAGAAAACGTTCAAATATAAAATCAAACTATTGTTGTATAATGTACATCCCATTGTTAGTTTTATTCTTGTTTTTGTTGTTGTTATTTTTTGTGTAGTTTAACATCCTTTTGTAAATATGTAGTATGTATGTATTAACAACAATAAATGTTTGTTGTTTGTAAAATAAACATTTAAGGTTTATGAGTCTGTGTGAATAAATTATACGTATGTGTGTAAATTTCCGTAATGGATTATCATGTAAAAAACTTAAACAATATTGTGTAATATTTGTGGATGTAATAAGTAATAATCTTAAATATTGGGGACGGCCTTATACACAACAGAGCAGGGGGATACCAAGCTTAATATTTCTTAAGAAAATTAATATATTTTCAAACTTCCCAGAAGTAATAAATGTGATGAACTGAAATAGAACTGAACTGGAACTGAACTAGAACTGAACTAGAACTGAACTAGAACTGAACTAGAACTGAACTAGAACTGAACTAGAACTGAACTAGAACTGAACTAGAACTGAACTAGAACTGAACTAGAACTGAACTAGAACTGAACTAGAACTGAACTAGAACTGAACTAGAACTGAACTAGAACTGAACTAGAACTGAACTAGAACTGAACTAGAACTGAACTAGAACTGTACTCGAACTGAACTAGAAGTGAACTAGAAAAAAAAACTAGAAATAAACTAGAACTGAACTAGAAATAAACTAGTACCAAACTAGAACTTAGAGGCCAAAATAAAACATTTCAAATTTCAATTTCTTTAAAGGATCTTTTGTCCGCATATGCTAAAGTAGCTTTAGGTTATTCAACAGATTTAATATTAATATTGTTATTCATTTAAAAATTATCTGTTTAAACACAACAAATCAAATATAAAACCGAAGCTTAAAAACATTTTTATATAATATTGCTATAATTTACTTAATATTAAAAATATTTTATTTAAAAAAAATTTAAATTTTCATACATTTGGATGGCTTAGTTGGAAACATACAAACACACCATTTATAACTGATGTAGAATTTTTGTATCTGTATTTTATTTCTCTTCCTTCTTCTTTTTTTTGCAGTTGGAATTTTTCATCAACATCATATTCATAAACCTCAAATCATATACCACAATTCAAATGCATAGCAATAATGTTGGGTATTTGTCCTGAAAGGTAAATATTTCTTCTTCGTTTTTTTTTTTTTTGGAAACTAAAGGAAACCTGAACAAACCGTAAAAATCTTTTTAAAGCATATACAAAAACCACAAAATATTTCTGTAGTAATATTTATTTATTGAAACTTTTTTGTTATTTTAAAATTTTACTATATTTAAAGGAAAATTATATTTTAGTTTTCTTGTTAAGTTTGTACTTTAGTTTGGTAATTCTTTATTTGCTAATACCATGCCACGCCT
Source organism: Lucilia cuprina (assembly GCF_022045245.1). Classification (NCBI taxonomy): domain Eukaryota; kingdom Metazoa; phylum Arthropoda; class Insecta; order Diptera; family Calliphoridae; genus Lucilia; species Lucilia cuprina. The sequence goes on from NC_060954.1 coordinate 52,799,226, forward strand.
TTTGTTACGCCCACTTTTAAGTCGAACAGTTATAATGTTAAATCTGCTTAAACTTATTTTCTTTATTATTTGCTGTAGGGTTTTTTAAAATTTTGTTTTAAAATTTTAGTTGTTTTTTGATTTTTTTTATTTTCCTAAAAATTTTAAACTTTTCAGGCGACAATAAATACTTTTTCTATAGAAATATTCGTTTTTGTTTACATTTCCGTTTTATTTTCTTTTTATTATATCGTTGCTCATATGTGCATATGTGTTTGAAGGATGTGTGTGAGTGTGTGTGTACCAACAACCAGTATTTATGTTTTTATTACGTGCATTGTTGTTAACTGCTTTTCATTTGATATATATTTTTTTGTTATAAAAAATTAAGTTTTTTTTTAGAACGGCGGTAGGGGAAAGGTTAAACTACTGGCAGTTTATAAAAAAATTATTTAAATTTTTATAAAAAATCCAGCAGTATTTGGAAGTTATTGAAACTTTAATTATTTCTTTTAAAGAATTAAATATTTTAAAATAACTTTGACATGAAAAATATATTGTTTACATTAAGGATCTTTAATCAAATTAGTAAAATATGGTTAAATGTATGAATTTTATGTATTTTTTTACATAATTTCCATAAAACTGACATTGAATTTGTTTTTTTTTTACATAGTTTACCTATGAAATACATTATTTACATTATGTCAACGATTAAAATTTTAACAAAATTTAGTAAATCACAATTAATTTATATTTTTGGCCTTCATTTTACTTTATTTACATTAAAATAACATTGTTTACATGATGTCAACAATTACAATGCAACAAAATTTAATAAACAACAATAAACTTATATTGTTGGGCTTCATTTTACTTTATTTACTTTAATATTACATTGTTTACTTGATGTCAACAATCTTTACGAAAAATATTAAAAATTTTGGAATTTGTTTGTAACAGTTTTTATATTAAAACTTAAGAATTGTTTTTTTTTTAATTTACATGAACAATACATTGTTTACAAAATGTCAAGAATTAAATTTTTGTATTTTTTACATAATTTCCATGAAACTAACATTGTTTACATGAAGTTCATGTAAACTTGAGTTTTTTTAGTTTTAACACCTTTTTAACAAAGTTTACATTTCAAATACATTATTTACATTATGACAACAACGGAAGAAACGTTTAATTTATATTGTTGGCCTACATTTTACTTTGTTTACATGATCAACAACTATTCAAATTTGATGTAAATTTTATACTTTTTTTCATTTTTAAGTAAGATTTTTTTACACAATTTACATTAAAAAATACATTATTTACATAATGTCAACATCATAATGTCATAATCAATATTTCAACATAATAAGGTAAACAACAACAAAATTTGTATTATTGAGTTAAATTTTACTATTTTTGACACAAAAATTACATTGTTTACATAAGGTCAAAAATTAAAATTTTACGGAAATTTTTAAAAATTTCGAAATTTATTGTAAAACTTTTAATGTTAAAACTTAAAAATTGATTGTTTATAAAATTTACATTGTTTACATAATGTCAACAATTATTATATTTGACAAAATTTTGAGAAATATTTGACAAAATTAAAGAAATTTTTCATTATTTTCTATTATTTGTTTATAATTTATATTGTTTACATAAAAAATACATTGTTTACATGATGTCAAGAATTAAAATTTTACGAAAAGTTCTAAAATTCCAAAATTTCTTGTAAAACTTTAAATTTTTAAACTTAAAAATTGGTTGTTTACAAAATTTACAATGTTTACATAATGTCAACAAATCATTTTTTTTACTTTACATTATTTACATAGCAAGTACATTGTATACATTATGTTAAGAATTAAAATTTTACGAAAAGTTTAAAGATTCCAAAATTTCTTTTGAAAGTTTAAAATTTAAAACTTAAAAATTTATTGTTTACAAAATTTACATTGTTTACATAATGTCAACAATTGTTATTTTTGACAAAATTAAACAAATATTTGACAAAATTAAAGAAATTTTTCATAAAAGAGCAATTATTTTATATTATTTGTTTATACTTTACATTGTTTACATAAAAAATACATTGTTTACATGATGTCAAGAATTAAAATTTTACAAAAAGTTTTAAATTTCCAAAATTTCTTGTAAAAGTTTTAATACTAAAATTTAAATTTAATTGTTTACAAAAATTACATTGTTTACATAATGTCAACAATTCATTTATTTGGCAAAATTTATGATTTTTTTTTTGCAAAAATTAAAGAAATTTCGCAAGATAGTGCATTTTTTGTACTTTACATTGTTTACATAAAAAGTACGTTGTTTACATTATGTCAACAATTAAAATTTCACGAAAAGTTTAGAAATTCAAAATGTCTTGTAAATTTGTTTACTTTAAAGCTTAAAAATTTAATATTTCTAAAATTTACACAAAAATTACATTGTTTACATAAGGTCAACAATTGAATTACTAAGTAAATTATAGAAAAAAATAGTTTACTATATAAATGTCAACACTGCTGACATTAAATTCCTAAATATTTCATTATTTACAAAATGTCAACATAATCAATTGTCAAACATAATGTCTACTATTTCCAATGTCCTTTGGCTTGCTGGGTAAAAAAACAACAACTTTAAAAAAATATACATAAATAGAATTATGTATATGTATTCCAAAAATCAAGCAACAATATTTTGCTTATCCCTTATCATCATCCTCCCTTTTAGCATTTAGAAAATGTCAAATAAGATGAAAATGAATTAAAATTATAAGACGTGCTTAACTGTATCTTTATTATTCATGACACAGCCGAAAAAAACAAGCAAATAAATAAATAAAATATTTATACAAAACTCCTTAAGGAATACGAGTTTTTGATTTGATTTTTATTATCATCTTAAATCTTTATTTTATTTTATTTATTTCTGCCAGTTGATCACTTGATGTTTGTTTTTTTCGACTCTCTTTTATCCTCCCATCATCATCATCTTTACTACTACTTGTTAAAGGAAAATTAATTTTCTTCAAATTCATTTTCACTTGAAAAAGGAAAAAAAAACAACTGTAAAAACTCCCACTTGTAAAAAAATAATAAAAAAAGCCTTTAAATCGAAACACAGGACGCAGCTATAGTTAGAGATGAAATGAAAACCCCAAAAAATAAACAGAATTGAAATGAAATAAAATCATGTAAAAAGGACAAACGAACGTCCAAGTAATGCAAACAAATATACCACAAGACATACTCCACCATACATAATGGATATTTGAACGGAAATTAATGTTTTCATCGTATCATTGTAAGCATATCAATAACATTTAATCTTCTAAAGCGGCAGCAAAAATAAACCTAAAAAAACCTATAAAGAAAATACAAAACAAAAATATTTAAAAAGATAGTATTGTGAGAAAATAGCCTAAAAATGTTATGAAGATATTGCTGATATTATTGTCCTAATATTTATATAAACAGCTGCAGAAGTGTTTTCTATATTTGCTTTAAATACATTGTTTACATAAAGTCAACAATGGAAGTATACTTAACTCTTAAGTTTAGTTCTAGTTCAGTTCTAGTTCAAATTTAGTTCAGTTCTACTTAGTTCAGATCTGGTTCAGATCTAGTTTAGTTCTAATTCAGATCTAGTTCAGTTCTAGTTCAGTTCTAGTTCAGTTCTAGTTCAGTTCTAGTTCAGTTCTAGTTCAGTTCTAGTTCAGTTCTAGTTCAGTTCTAGT
>NC_060954.1:52803058-52835628 GCF_022045245.1 Lucilia cuprina
GACTAGTCTATAGTCTAGTCTATAGTCTAGTCTATAGTCTAGTCTATAGTCTAGTCTATAGTCTAGTTTATAGTCTAGTCTATAGTCTAGTCTATAGTCTAGTCTATATTTAAGTCTATAGTCTAGCCTATAGTCTAGTCTATAGTCTAGTCTATAGACTAGTCTATAGTCAAATCTATAGTCTAGTCTATAGTCTAGTCTATAGTCTAATCTATAGTCTAGTCTATAATCTAGTATATAGTCTAGTCCATAATTTAGTCTATCGTATAGTCTATAGTTAGTGTAGAGAAGTCATTTAAAATCATAATTTTTTCTAAGTTAATCTTCATCTATCATTCTTCCAACAGTCATTGACATCATAAGTCGTTCTAAGAAATTTTAAATTATTTATATTTTTTTGTTTATTCGCAAAAATTTTTAAATTTAATCCTGTAGGTCTGCTGTAGTTAATAATATAAATCAGTCAAGAAAAAAAATACTAAAACACAGCGAAGAAAATAAATAAAACGATAATAAAAATTGTCTAAATAACAGCTGAAACGTCATCAATTTCTGTGTAAAAAGATATAAATAAAATGACAAACATAAAAACCATTAAAATAGTATATTTGTTTGACTTTATAAAGACGAGTGTATAAAGTTTATATTTCAAAAAAAAAGAACTTAAAAAAATCATCTAGACCTTTCTAGTGTTTTAATAAACAGTGGGCGAATAAAAATTTAATTTAGATCTTTTTAAACATAAATAAACTCAAGAGAATGCATTTAAACTATATTTTACGTTGTATAATGTCAACAATTGAAATGTTTTCTATACTTTCAAAAATTCAACGTTTTTATGTCACCCACTGTACCACGTTCTTTAGTAATTTTAGTTGTTGTTACTTTTACTAATTTTTTTCAACCTAAACAAGTAATACATATTAAATACATCAATGTCTCCTCGTATGTGTAAAGTCAACATAAATGTACAATGTACTATAAACTGTTTATAGTCTAGTGTAAATTTAAGCACAATTGTTTGTCAAACAAACGCAGCAAATTTTTTATTAGATTTTTTCGTATAAATGACTTTAAAAATGATTTTTCTTTCAATATCTATTGTTGGTGGCAAATAAATCATCAGAGCTACCAAAAAGCCTTAACGGAAACACACATAAAACCAAATACACACACATCCATGCTGGAATGGTAACAAAAAAAAAACGTCCTCTTAAATATGTAACAGCAGATGGAGCCTTAGGAAGGGATTCGACCAGCTATTTATTTCAGAACATAAATGGAAAAAACGACATTGTCATCACCACACTGCCAACAACATCGTCATCAGAAACCAATGAAAATGATGTGCGTGTGTGTGTGTCTGAATGTTTGAATATGGGATAATGTCTATAAATATGTTGGCCATAATAATCTATTGACCGTTAAAAACACAACCATACATTCAAACAACCTAAAGACGCACAGTGGATCGTAGTTGACTGCAAAATTGTTAACAATAAAAATAAAATTCGTTCTTAATTGTCTTTGATCGACATTTTCAAATTGTTTATTCTTTACCACTGTGCACTGTGTGTAAGTTTGCGTGAACAAGAAAATTGCGTTTAAATACATTTTTTATGTATTTCTAAGTATGCGTGCAGAAGTTGCTGCTGAAGTGTGTGTCTGTCTTTAATATTTGTTGCTTTTCAAATTTTGTTGTGTTTCTTTAAGTTTTGACGTGGCAGTTAAAAGAGTTCTGTCAAAAGGCCTCATAATGTTTGAAAAACTATTGTCAAGACTATATATTAGAATATGGACCAGACTAAAGACTAGACATAGACTAGACTGCAGACTAGACTATAGACTAGACTATAGACTAGATTATAGACTAGACTATAGACTAGACTATAGACTAGACTATAGACTAGACTATAGACTAGACTATAGACTAGACTATAGACTAGACTATAGACTAGACTATAGACTAGACTATAGACTATAGACTAGACTTTAGGCTAGACTATAGACTAGACTATAGACTAGACTATAGACTAGACTATGGACTAGACTATAGACTAGACTATAGACTAGACTATAGACCAGACTATAGACTAGACGACAGACTGGTCTAAATAGTTAAAAAAGCTTAATTATTAAGCGTTTGCCTAAAAATGACTTAAAGCCGTAACATTTAATTTTTCCTTTTCATTTCCATTTTAAATAATTTCCTTAATGCCTTCAAATAATAATTTATGTTGTTTTTTGTTAATTTGAAAATTTCATTCTTAACCTTTTCCCTTTAGTTTAATCTCATTTTTACTCCTGCTCAAAGTATATATATATTTTTTGTATATCTTAATTATTTGCTAGCAAATTATTACCTCTTCACTTGACACTATTTTTGTATAATTATGTGTATATATTTTTTTCTTTCTTAATACTTCTAAAAAAGACTCAATCTAAGGAATATAGAGGATAACAAACAACAGAGGCAAAAAGTTTATAACATTAAAGAGGGTAATTAAGAAAATTGACCAAGATACTTAATCGAATTGGAAAAATCACTAGCTAGAAAAAATATTTAACAAAAACACCCAACAGCTAAACAGTAAAAACACAAAAATGTACTTCAATTAAAAAGGATTGAAACGAGAAGGAGGTGTAAAGGAATCCTTAAAAAAATCAAACAAATAAACTAAAAACAAGTTTAACACTTGTGTGTATATAAAAAAACGGAAAATAGTTAAAAAAAAATAAGAAAATTGCTACAAGGACTTCAAGCAGCAGTAAATAAATATAAACAATAAAATAAGCTGTGAAGAAAAAATAAACTACAGAAAAAAAAAAATATTAAAATCTTCTTTAACCAGGGCGCCAAGAAATTACTTAAGCAAACGATTAAAATAAAGGAAAAAGAAACAGAGAAATATTTAGTACAAAAGAATTTATGTAAAAAGTCTGTACTCAGACCAAAAGCAACAAAAAGTAAGAACAAAAAACAAACATTTTTAATACACTCAATAAGCGCAAGAAATTGTTAAAAATGTTAATATACTGTTGCAAACTACTACCGATACAGTGGGTTAGGATAAAGGTATTTTTGAAAGGAAATACAGAAGTTATGAAATATTAAAAAATTGATACATGTTTTCAGGGTATATAGGATTTTTACTTGCCTATTGGTAAAATACAACAAATTCGATATTTGAATTTGAAATTTTAAGTTCCACTGTGCATGTCTAATTTGTAGCATTTAAACTTGTAAGTTCCTCTTCAAAACCTTTAATTTTAAGAGAATACATGTAGAAATGATCTTAAAAGATAGACAGTTTAGTCTATAGCTATTGTGTAGTATGTCGTCTGGACTAAACTATATGGTCTGTAGTCTGATCTATAGAGAGGTCTAAATTTTAGACTACATTAGTCTAGTCTGAAGTCTGGTCTATAGTCTGGTATTATCCCTGTTTTATGGTCCAGTCTATAAACTTTCTAAAACCAGTCTAGTTTAAGACTAGTCTAATTTAAGACTATAGTCTATTCTACAATCTACAGTATACTCTAGTCTCTTATCTGCTCTTATCTGTATCAGTATTTAGTATGTAGTCTAGTTTATAATCTGGACTTTAGTCTGATCTATAGTTTAGTTTATAGTCTGGTATATAGCCTAGTCTAATGTCAGGACCATAGTCTGGTCTATGGTATAGTCTGCTCTATGGTCATAACTACAGTCTGTTCTATAGACTGTTGTATACTCTGTTCTATATTCTGGATTTTAGTCTGGTTTAAAGCCGGTTTAATAGTCTAGTCTATTGTCTCGTCTATTGAGTGGTCTATAGTTTAGTTAATGGTCTGGTATGTAGTCACGTCACTGACCATAGTCAGTGACCTGGACTATAGTCTGGTCTATGGTCTACTCTATGTTCAGTTCTGGTCTATGGTCTTGTCTGGTCCATGATTTAGTCGGGTATATGGTAAAGTCTGGTCTATGGTCTTGTCTGGTCCATGATTTAGTCGGGTCTATGGTATAGTATGGTTTATGGTGTAGTCTGGTCTATGGTCCAAAATGTTCTATGGTCTAGTCTGCTCTATGCTCTAGTCTGGCCTTTAGTCTTATCTATAGTCTGGTGTATAATCGGTTCTAACCAGACTGGTTTATTGTCTGGTCTACAGTCTGGTTTATGGTCTAGTCTGGTCTATGGTCCAAACTGGTCTATGCTCTAGTCTGGCCTTTAGTCTTATCTATAGTCTGGTGTATAATCGGTTCTATAGTCTGGTCTATAGTCTAGTATTTAGTCTGGTATTTAGTCTAGTCTTTTGTCTTGCCTTTTGACTGATCTAAAGTTTAGTTTATAGTTTGGTATGTAGCGTATTCTTAAGTCAGGACTACTGTATGGTCAAGGACCTGGACTATAGTCTCGTCTATGCTCTAGTCTTGTCTATAGTTTAGTATTTAGTCTGGTTTACAGTTTTTTTACCAGTCAATTGTCTGGTGTATTGACTTGTTTACAGCTTTTACTTTGGTCGGGACATTTGTCCAGGCAATAGTCTGGATATGATAGTTCAGCCTGTTATAAGGATTGTCTACACTATAGTCTAGTCTATTTTTTAGTTTTATAGTCTATAGTCTGGATTTGTATAGTGTGAACTATAGGCTTACCCATAGTCTGGTCTTCAGTCCAGTCTTGAGTCTGGGCATTGGTTTGGTTTAAGCAAAGAACTATAAAATGGTCTTTTAAGACTATGGACTATAGACTTTTGTAACCTGATCTGACCATACATTTTGCCGAAACAGATAATATCCTTCAACAGTAAAAAAGGAATGACAAACTTATAGCCTGTACCTACTTCATACAGACATGATGAAGTCTAAATTAAAATAAAACTACTTAGCAAAAAACACGAAACACAATTCTCCATAAGAAACAAGAAAATCCTTAAAAAAAAGGATCTAACAAATAAATTAAAATTTGTAATTACAAAAATAAAACAAACAACAAACATGAAATAATATCAACAAATACCACTACAACAAACTATAAGCCACCAAACAACATTGTAAATGTTGCAACAATACTTGTACAGTATATTAAAACCGAAAAACGGGGGTGTGTATTTCTTAAGCACACAAGTGGCAAAGAAATAAATTTCAAAATAAAAGACTCTAGCTGCAAGGACTTAAGAAAATGTCTAAAGGAAAAAGTATTTAGTAAGAAGAAGACAATGAACAGAGTGTTAAAGTGTAACATGTAGCAGATGTTCAAATAAATACACAAAGACATGCTAGACGAACCTAATCGACAGAGTTGTTTACTCTTAAACTGTTTTACAAAGGATACACTGAACCCGAATTTATAAAATATTCTGCAACTAAATTGTATTTTTATATATTTTTGTTAAGTTTGTTGTAAAATAGAAGGAAAGCATAGTCCATGATCACTTTAAAGTTTCTAAATAATATAGATAGCCACACCACGAACAGCAGGGTTTTTTTTTCAAAAGAAATGTTTATCATAGCAAACATGCTTATATGCAGCATGACAAACATGCTGCAGTAGCAAGTTCTTTAGTTAAGAGTGTTTGGTTTACTGCATCATGTCTAGTTCATGGTTATATTGACCGCAGCAATGACAACAACTGAAGAGGAAGACAAACAATAGTTAAAAACCAGGCAATATTGAATTGAGTTTGAAGGTACATCAAGGCGAAATTCATAGAAATATTGCACAGAAAATATTTCCCAAAATTGCTTTTCTTTTTTTTTGTCTTTACTTTTTAAATAAAATCTTTTAAGTAAAAATACACTTAATACTTGAAAAAAAACTCAATTCGCAACAATTTGGCCCAAAAAACACATACACACACACATACATTTTTTCACTATCAACACAACCCACTTTAAAATCAACAAAATAGTAAAGTAAACGACAACAATTGTACTCGAACTATATATTGTTTAGTCCAAGACCAGCAACGCACTTGAGGAAATGAAGGAATGTACAAAAGAAAGAACAACTCAAGTATTGTGTGGTTTACGCCTTTTTACGCGAAAAAAGAAAAATGTGAAAAAAGTAACATTTAAACATAAACTAAATAAAAACTATTGTAAAGTAACAAAGTTCTTGTGGAATAAATTGTTTTGTTGAGTGGACCCAATGGGAATGAATTATGACCTATATATCATTATCATTCTATAGTCCAGCCAATAAATACTTCTATATATCGGATTAGAGATCTTAAGATTCTCTATTTCCTAATTATAGAAAATTCTACAGTTCAGGCAATAGATCATTCCAGAGTCCAGAATACTATATAGACCATCTTATAGTCCGGATTATAATCCTCCAGACTGTAGATCAATATTTGGTCTAGACCATCGATGACTTAATAGTCAAGACTGTAGATCACTCTATATTAGTGAATATAGATCAGTATACAATCGTGACTACAGATCAGTATATAGTCTTGACTTTAGATCAGTCTATAGACTTGACTCTAGATCAGTCTATAGTCCTAACTATAGATCAGTCTATAGTCCTGACTATAGATCAGTCTATAGTCCTGACTATAGATCTGTCTATAGTGCTGACTATAGATCAGTCTATAGTCATGACTATAGATCAGTTTATAGTCCTGACTATAGATCAGTCTATAGTCCTGACTATAGATCACTTTACAGTCCTGCCTATAGATCAGCCTATAGTTCCGACTATATATAATTCTATAGTCCTGACTATATATCATTCTATAGTCCTGACTATAGATCACTTTATCGTCAGCTTATAGTCCTGACTGTAGATCACTCTACAGTGCTTACTATAGATCACTCTATAGTCCTGACTATTAATAACTCTATAGTGCTGACTACAGATCACTCTATAGTCCTGACTATAGATCATTCTATAGTCCAGTTTACAGTCCTGCCTTATGCTCAGTCTATAGTCGTGACTATATATCAGCCTATAGTCCTGACTATAGATCACTCTATAGTCCTGAATATAGATCACTCTATAGTCCTGAATATAGATCACTCTATAGTCCTGACTATAGATCACTCTATAGTCCTGACAATAGACCACTCTATAGTCTTGACTATAGATCATTCTATAGTCCTGACTATATATCAGCCTATAGTCCTGACTATAGATCACTCTATAGTCCTGACTATAGATCACTCTATAGTCCTAACTTTAGATCACTCTATAGTCCTGACTATAGATCACTCTATAGTCCTGACTATGGATCACTCTATAGTCCTGACTATAGATCATTCTATAGTCCTGATTATAGATCACTCTATAGTAATGACTATAGATCACTCTATAGGCCTGACTAAAGATCACTCTATAGGCCTGACTATAAATCAATCTATATTCTTGACTACAGATCACTCTATAGTCCTGACTAAAGATCACTCTATAGTCCTGAGTATAGATAAATTTTTAGTCCTGACTATAGATCAGTCTTTAGTCCTGTATATAGTCGTGACTATAGATCAGTCTATAATCCTGACTATATATCAGTCTATAGTCTTGACTCTAGATCAATATATAGTCCTGACTATAGATCAGTCCATATTCCTGACTATAGATCATTTGATAGTCCTGACTATAGATCAGTCTATATTTCTGACTATAGATCAGTCCATACTCCTGACTAAAGGTCAGTCTATAGTCCTGACTATAGTCCTGACTATAGATCAGACTATAGTCCTGACTTAAGATCAGTTCATAGTCCTGACTATAGATCAGTCTATAGTTCGGACTATAGATCAGTCTAGATCAATCTATAGATTAGTCTATAGACCAATTTATAGTCAGTATATAATATGACTATGGATTAGTCTATGGTTCTGACTATATATCGTTCTATAGTACTGACTATATCTCTGTCTATATTTCCAATTTCCTCATGACCTTTTTTTTGTCGAACAATTCTATTTAAGTATTTTACGAATGACTCTTAAGACTTTCTTGGCACTTAAATACTTTTAACAGTCCTTCCGTTCTATAAACTTTGTGCTCATGTTCTTGGCAATCAATTGTTAGTTGTTGTTACTGCAACATGCGTTCCATGTTGCATGCTTAAGTTTTATACTTAAGTCATTTTTGTTCTTTTAATATTATTTTTGTTTTCTTGCAAAAACTTGTTTATTTAAAAGTGAGTGTTTAAGGCGAAAAGTAAAAGAACAATAAAAAGTACGATTAAGAACAAAGACTCTGAAATGTACTCCACTATATAAATATTTGATTAATGTGTGTTAAGATATTTTGTAGAAAATTTAAAAATTTTGTGAGTGTTGATTTAAGAAAACTGTGTAAGCAAATTAATTTTTTTTTTAAATGTTAGTGTAGGGTATTTTGTTTTTTGGTCTGTGTGTAATCATGATTATTAAACTTAAATGCTTGCATTTACAAAGTATTTTTCATTCATTTTATTTTTGCAATTTTTGTAATAACTCGTAGTTATTAAGAGTTTTCTGTTTTTTGGAAAATTTTCTTAATATGACTGAAAAATATAAAATACTGAAAAACAATAGTACGAGGTGTAAGTGCTGTTGCAACATCTGTGTGTGTCATACAAATTTGCTGATTTTGCAACAGAATGAGTTTTTAATAGTTCTGTTGACACCTTTTTTTATTCATTAAATGGACAAAATAATGAACATTTTATCGTTTATATATTACAGTTTAAAGTGTAATAAACAGTAATTTGTTGCAAAAGTTGTTTGTGTTTTTAATTGACAGTTTCATGTAGCAAAGGGGGAGTGAGGATGTAAAGTCCTGTTAATGTTAATGTTAAGTCCTTAAAGACCATTTTATTCTTTTAAAGGTTTTAATTCTTTATAATATATAATATCCTTAATATCTATAATTGTTATCATTTATCAATCATTTCCTATAAAAAAATGGTTCATAATAAAATTCTATAAAAATAGGATTCTTTTCATCACACCCAGCCAGTCAGCATCCTTTTAACAATTATGACTATAAAATAAATTTATAATTTAATTTTGTAAATATTATTATTTCTTTATACATATCACATCTGTAATATGTATAAATTCCATAAACGCAAAATCCATAATAGGAAAATTGTTCTCATCCTGGTCGCCACCATTATATGTATGTATTCAACATCATCATTGTCGTTAAAAAAAGGAATCGTATCATTTAGAGTTATTGAAATGCTAAAATAGATTTCCTTTTATTTATTTCGTTCATTCTCTTTTTTTCCGCATTTTGGAATGTCATTGTTACTGATGTTTTGTTAAAATTTATAAAAATTTATTTTTTCTTAAATGTTGAAATGCTAAATATGTTGACGATGATGATGAAGATAATACACGTTTTAAATATTTCTATTGCCAGACATATTGATAATACAAATAGAGTTTTCTTTTATAAACACACACGCACACAAATATTTATCTATAAAATATGCATAATATTTATATTCGCAATAGAAAATGTATAAAATATTATAATATTTCAAATATAAATGTATAAAATGATGATGACAAAAAAAGAAATCCTTTCCAACTCATAGACTAGAGTTAGTCAAGTTGTTAGGAATATTAAGCTATTAGGGTGTTGCCATGTTTTAGTTATAATAAGGGAAGAAACTCAGATAGACAAGTCTATAGTTCAGCATAGAAATCAGTTTGAAACCTAGTTTATAAATCTAGTCTATAGTCTAAGTTTTATACAATATATAGGTTAGACTAATGATCAGTTTATAGACTAGGTTATATATTAGTCTATAGTCTAGGTTATAGACCACCCTATTGTCTAGACTATAGATCACTTTATATCTTATCTTTAGAATAAAATATAGCTGAGTGTATAGTCGAAAATACAGATCAGTCTATAGTCGACAGATCTGTCTATAGTCGGGAATATAGATTAGTCTGCAGTCGGGAAAATAGATCAGTCTATAGTGTAGACTATAGATCAGTCTTAAGTCCAAACAATAGATCACACTATAGTTAATCAATCAATCTATAGTCTAAAATATAGATCAGTTTTCAGTTTAGACTATAGACCAATCTACAGATCTGTTTATAGTATATAATATACATCATTCTATAGTCTGTAGTTGAGATTACAGAAAAATTAATTATTTCGACTATAGTTAAGTCTATAGTTGGGATTGTAGATCAGTCTATAGTTGAGACTATAGATCAGTTTTCATCTATAAAATAAAGATCAGTCTATAGTTTAAACTAGAGATCAGTCCATATTTTAGACTATATATTAGTATATAGTCTACATCAATCTGCATTCTATACTATAGTAGAATAGTCTATATTTTGACTATAGATATGCATCAGTCTATACTCTAGACAATAGATCAGTCTGCAGTCTATTTTATAAATTAAATACTAGACTATAGTAGATCAGTGTGTAGACTAGACTGTCTAGAGATCAATCTATATATTAACTTTTAGATCAGTCCATAGTTCAGTCTATTATCTACAATCTAGTCTAAAATCTAGATCATAGATCAATCTAAAGTCTATTCTATAATTTAAATTCTATAGTCTAGAGAGTAGATCAGTGTATAGACTAGACTGTCTAGGTTAGACTAGAGATCAATCTATATATTAACTTTCAGTACATAGTTCAGATTATAGTTCAGGCTATAGTTTAGACTATAGAAGAGTCTATTCTCTAAACTTTAGATGAGTCTATTGTCAAGACTATAGATATGTCTTTTGTCTAATGTAGGTCAATCTTAACTGTTGTTTAGACTATTGTCCATGATATAGATCAGTCTAGAAAGTATTGTCTATACTGATCAGTCTGTAGTCTAAAATATTAATCAAACAGCAGTCTTAACCACAGATCAGTTCTTGTCTAGATTATATATCATTCCTTATTGCAGAATATTCGTCAGCCTATAGCATAGACTATCGATCACTCTGCAGTCTAGAATATTGATCAGTCTATGGCCTACACTAAAGATCAGTGCATTTTCCAAAATATAAAATAAAAAAAAAAATCTAAAATATAGATATAGATCTGTCAATAGTGTAGCTAATAGATCGTTCAATAGTCTAGACCATAGATCAATCTAAACTTTGACTTAGAATGTAGTCTATGTTATAGATTATTGTTCAGACAATAGTTAAGTCTATAACCTATTGACTACAGTACTTGACTACCGATCAATTATTATTGACAAATTATAGATTAGTTTTTAGTTGAGATTAGTCTATGCGTCATACTGAAGATCAGTCATCAATCCAATACATCAGTCAATTATCTACCAGACTAAGTATATATCAATCTACTGTTTAAACTATAGTTAAATCAGATCAGTATAGCGACCATATAGTATATGTCTCTATTGACCATATTGTATATATATCTATAGTCCTGGCAGTAGTCAGCAGTCTAGACTTGAAGTTATGCTGCGGCCTAAACTTATAATATTCTACAAATAAAAAAACAACCTATAACAATCTCCATTACCCTAATTGAACAAAAAAAAAAAAATGACATAATATGTCAAAATATCTCGTAATATGCACTCTATCATTTTCATGCAAACATCTCTTCAGTCACTTACGTAGATATGAGTATAAGTATTTTGTGATTATCTCTTCAACTATTATAAATTCATGCAAAAATAGTTCGTTGTCGTATGATATAATAAAGACCATAAATGTTTAAAACAAAATCACTTATAATCATTTTCCAACAGCTAGAAAAAGAGTTTAATACAGATATAGAATTGCAAAAAGATATGATGCATTATTCATACTATAACTATGAAAAGGATAAACGAGATTTTCCAATTTTATTTCTTTATTGGCTTAGGAAAAATTCTGTGGAAAAGAAAAGAAATTTAAAATGTTCTAAAGCAGATTATATTTAGTTTTTTTCTTCAGAAATTATGATAAAAAGTTTAGGGATACAGAATAAATAGTAGCAAATGTATGGAGAACAACTAGAAATTTCTTAAAATTTTAAAGCAATTTAATTAAATTTCACCATAATGAGATCTGAATAAAATTCTCATTTATTTAATTAACTTTACGCATGAATTGTTTACGTTCCTGTCAAATCTGTATCAGTAGTATACATATCATTATTTAACATATTGTTGTTTTGATAAATCGTTTGTCTTCGAAAAAAAAAATTATAAAATTTTACTTTTTTTCATTAAAACTGAAATCCCATACAGCCTTAAGCCAGCAGTAAGCTGTACTATATATAAATAATATTTTATCATTCACTTTTTCAATTTTGTATATCTATATTAAGTAAATAAAATGATTTTGCTCCTCAGGTTTCGTTGTTGCATTTTATTTTAAAAACAATACAAACATATTTTCATTGGTTTATGGTAATGAAAATACCACATAACTGACACTTTCGTGACAGGATAAAATCCACTAAATGCACTATGGACATAAAGGGCCGAAATAAGATAAGAGTAGACATAACAAAAAATAGTCTTGGTCATGGAGTAGACTATGGACTAGATGATAGACTGGTACATAAACAACGCTATAGCCTAGACTACGGACTAGACGATATTCTAGATAGGGTAACAGACTAGACTATGGAATAAACTATAGACTAGACTATAAACTAGATTATAGACTAGACTTTAGACTAGACTATAGACTAGACTATAGACTAGACTATAGACTAGACTATAGACTTGACTATAGACTAGACTATAGACTAGACTATAGACTAGACTATAGACTAGACTATAGACTAGACTATAGACTAGACTATAGACTAGACTATAGACTAGACTATAGACTAGACTATAGACTAGACTATAGACTAGACTATAGACTAGACTATAGACTAGACTATAGACTAGACTATAGACTAGACTATAGACTAGACTATAGACTAGACTATAGACTAGACTATAGACTAGACTATAGACTAGACTATAGACTAGACTATAGACTAGACTATAGACTAGACTATAGACTAGACTATAGACTAGACTATAGACTAGACTATAGACTAGACTATAGACTAGACTATAGACTAGACTATAGACTAGACTATAGACTAGTATAGACTAGACTATAGACTAGACTATAGACTATAGACTATAGACTAGACTATAGACTAGACTATAGACTAGACTATAGACTAGACTATAGACTAGACTATAGACTAGACTATAGACTAGACTATAGACTAGACTATAGACTAGACTATAGACTAGACTATAGACTAGACTATAGACTAGACTATAGACTAGACTATAGACTAGACTATAGACTAGACTATAGACTAGACTATAGACTAGACTATAGACTAGACTATAGACTAGACTATAGACTAGACTATAGACTAGACTATAGACTAGACTATAGACTAGACTATAGACTAGACTATAGACTAGACTATAGACTAGACTATAGACTAGACTATAGACTAGACTATAGACTAGACTATAGACTAGACTATAGACTAGACTATAGACTAGACTATAGACTAGACTATAGACTAGACTATAGACTAGACTATAGACTAGACTATAGACTAGACTATAGACTAGACTATAGACTAGACTATAGACTAGACTATAGACTAGACTATAGACTAGACTATAGACTAGACTATAGACTAGACTATAGACTAGACTATAGACTAGACTATAGACTAGACTATAGACTAGACTATAGACTAGACTATAGACTAGACTATAGACTAGACTATAGACTAGACTATAGACTAGACTATAGACTAGACTATAGACTAGACTATAGACTAGACTATAGACTAGACTATAGACTAGACTATAGACTAGACTATAGACTAGACTATAGACTAGACTATAGACTAGACTATAGACTAGACTATAGACTAGACTATAGACTAGACTATAGACTAGACTATAGACTAGACTATAGACTAGACTATAGACTAGACTATAGACTAGACTATAGACTAGACTATAGACTAGACTATAGACTAGACTATAGACTAGACTATAGACTAGACTATAGACTAGACTATAGACTAGACTATAGACTAGACTATAGACTAGACTACTATAGACTAGACTATAGACTAGACTATAGACTAGACTATAGACTAGACTATAGACTAGACTATAGACTAGACTATAGACTAGACTAGACTAGACTATAGACTAGACTAGACTATAGACTAGACTAGACTATAGACTAGACTAAAGACTAGACTAGACTATAGGCTAGACTAGACTATAGACTAGACTATAGACCAGACTATAGACCAGACTATAGACTAGACTATAGACTAGATTATAAACTAGACTATAGACTAGATTATAGACTAGACTATACTCTAGACTATACTCTAGACTATACTATAGACTGGAATATAGACTAGAGTATAGACTATAGAATAGACTATAGAATATACTATAGAATATACTATAGACTGGACAATAGACTAGATTGTAGATTGTAGAGATTATAGACTGGACTATAGACTAGACTAGGGAATAAACTATAGACTAGACTATAGACTAGACTATGCATTGTGGTCGAAGCTTTACATGTACACACAGACAGACGAACGGACATAGGTAAATTGACTCAGAAAGTGAGTCTGAGCCGATTGGTATACTCTACAATCAGATTATAGTCCACAATATAAAATAAATATTTTACATCGTCACGTTACACAAATCAGTTTATGTACACAATATCACCCTACTCTGCTTAGGTAAAACGATTGACATAAAACTCTTTTATAGTCGTCGCATTTAAAGAGATATAGCCACTTAGTGTTTATTATTCTTGTTGTTGTTAATACCAGAACTGCTGTTGCTATAGTTTCTGGTCCATAATGCATTTACGTACGTATGTATGTACAACCATATCTTTTAAATTGAATGAGCCTCTCATACTATCTTAGTTATATGATGTTTTTGTTATTTTTGTTCATTCACCGCTATTCTTGTTTGTTGCAACATGTTGCGGTTGCATTTGACCTTAAAAATTGTCTTTTAGCCATTGTTGTGTTATAAGGATAATGCCGACATGTGTGAATGTATGTTTGTACATTGGTCGGTATCTGTCTGTCCGTGTCGTGTGTGTTCATTTTTATGTCCTGTTTTTTTTTTGTATTTTTTTATTTCACTTTTAATGGTTTGGTTTGGCTCGATTTGGTCTGGTTTGGGTTTGCTTGCATTTAAGTTATTTCTGGTATGTGTTCAAAAGAACACTGTTTGTTTAAAACTACTGAACGAGTATGCGACCTAGATACAACAATAACAACAACTACTACTAGTGTTTGTTTGTAATGTTAACAATTTTTTATTCGTTAAACATGGTCTATACACCTTAGAGTAGCAATGTATGTAACTGCAACATATGTCCTTTTTTTTAGTGGTTTATACTCGTTAAATTCTTTTTCTTCTTTAGCTCTTTGCAACATATGGTCGGTCAGTTTTGTGTTGAATTTTGGTTTAATATTAAAAAGAAAGAAACAAAAAAAAAAAAAAGAATGAAAATGGAATGTTATGAAAATAAAAATGTTTTTATAAACAGATACATATACATACATACATATATATTTTTAGGGGTTCAATTTAACAATTTATCCTGTGTATTCTTCTCTTTGTATGGTTTGTGTTTTTCTTTTTATAGTTGTTATTAAAATTGGTTTAATACGAATATTATGCGAAACATTTGAAATGGTTTTGGGGTTTTGTAGTTTTTTGTATGCCCTACGCCAATATAGTAAGATCATAGGTTATTATGTGTTTTAACTTATACTTATAATAATAAAATAAAAGCAGCAATATTATTAGGATAAGGTTATAGACCAAAGTAATTTTAGACTAGGCTTTAGTTCACACATTAACTTCTAATAGAGAGTAACTTATACTCCTGACTCAACTATATTCTAGAAAATATACTAAACCATATACCAGACTAAAGACTAGTCTATAATCTGGACTATATTGTAAACTGTAGTCAAGTCTATAGTCTGGACTAAAATCTGGACAAGAGTTAAGTCTATAATTTAGAATATATCCAGACTATAGACTAGACTATAGTCATTCTATAGGTCCTGTCTATAGACTAGACTATAGTCCCAACTATAGACTAGACTAAAGACAATACTATAGTCCAGACTATAGATAAGAATCTAGTCCAGTCTATAGACTAGACTATAGTCCCAACTATAGACAAGACAATAGTCCCAACTATAGACTAGATTATAGTCCCAACTATAGACTAGACTATAGTCCCAACTATAGACTAGACTATAGTCCCAACTATAGACTAGACTATAGTCCAGACTATAGACTATTCTATAGACTAGACCCTAGTCCAGACTATAGACTATACTATAATCTATAGCTTGGACTATAGTCTAGTCTAATGTCTGGACTATAGTTTAGTCTATAGTCCTAATTATAGGATTAGATTCTAGTCCAGACTATAGTCCAAACTATAGATTAGACTGTAGTGCAGACAACAGACTATAGACTAGACTATAGAATATAGCCTAGACTATAAATTAAACTATAGCCCAGCCTATAAATAAGATTATAGTCCAGACTATTGACTAGACTATAATCCAGACTATAGACCGACTATAGACTAGACTATAGTCCCGATTATAGTCCAGACTATAGACCGACTATAGACTAGACTATGGTCCCGACTATAGACTAGACTATAATCCCGACTATAGACTAGACTATAATCCCGACTATAGACTAGACTATAGTCCCGACTATAGACTAGACTATAGTCCCGACTATAGACTAGACTATAGTCCCGACTATAGACTAGACTATAGACTAGACTATAGACTAGACTATAGTCCAGACTATAGACTAGACTATAGTCCAGACTATAGACTAGACTATAGTCCAGTCTATAGAATAGACTATAGTCCAGTCTATAGAATAGACTATAGTCCAGACTATATACTAGAATATAGTCCAGACTATAGACTACACTATAGTCCAGATTATAGAAGAAACTAGAGTCCAGTTTAGATTATAGTTTAGACTGTAGTCAAGACTATAAACTAGACTATAGTCCAAACTATAGACTAAACTATGGCCCCAACTATTGACTAAACTAGATTCCGGACTAAAGACTATATTCCAGACAACATTCTACACTGTAGTCTTGACAGCACATGGTCATGTTTAGATCTGACAAGATCGGTAATACTGTAGAGCATTTTCTAATCCCTATTGCCTATATTTTCTTACATACTTGTATATATGTTCTGTTAACCGTGAAAGTCACAAATTATTTTTTATGTACAATGATGACATTGATGTTGACTTGAGTATTATTTGTTGTTTTTTTCTGTTAGCGTAGTTAAATGTTGATCACAATAAATGATAGCGGTAATTTGGCAGTGTGTCCTTACATTAAAAATATTATAAAATAAGTTAAATACTTAATGCTGAAATACTTTTCAAGTTAATTGATAATGTTAAAGACACTGAGAGAAAAGCTACACCTTAGAATTAGAAATTTGAAATCATTTTCTTTGTGAGCGTAAGCTGTGATACAGATCAGATCTTACAACATTGTTAGTAAAATGTGCGAAAAATATCTAACAATCGTATGAACTTAAAATTTTTCGTTTGCAACGTTGTCAGAAAAAAACTTTACACTGAAAATGTTGCAAGACAAAATTTGTAAGTTGACACTGTTGACCTAATGAAAGTAAAATTCTTATAGACTTTTCCTTTGTAACCGAATGTTTTTTTTTCATAATTTTTCTAAGTGGACATTTGGACACTTCTTATCGAACATTGACACTGGTAGAACTTTAATTTTGCTAACATGACTGAAACCCCAACCTAGGGCAATAACTGTAAGAAAAACTTTAACCGTTTTTATTTGATGTTATTGTTTTAAAGAACCTATTTTACCAAAATTCAACCCTAAGACAACAAATTATAAAAAAACAACCCTCTGAATAATAGCAACACCCTCGCCAACAGGACAAAGGACTCTTCTTTTTTTTTAGAAGACTTGATATGTTAATGATGATGATTATTTTTATTTAATTTATGCATTTTATTTTAAACAATAACAACAAAAAAAGGACTATTTGCAACAACAATCATATGGAAGAAAAGTGGTCATTTTAAAAACGAGTAAATTGTGGTAAAAATATTTGTTTTAGTCTTAAAAGTTGCAAGAGTAGCACGAGCCTAAGAGGGATGATATGAGAATGTATGAGTGAATGTTAAGAGTTTTTGATAATAGCAATAGATTATAGTTTAAACAAATTAATGAAGAAGACACTGAACACTGATGTTGACTTAAAACTCGTGCTGATCACGAGTCAATGTTGGCAACACATGGTCATGAACAGTTGGTCTAATTGTAAAAATTGAAAAAATTTTTTTTTCGTATTTTTGAACAACTGACGCTTTTTATATATGAAAGTAGTTGTAGTTGTTGTTTTTGAGTGTAAAGGAATTAAAGTATGAAAATGAATAACGATTTGAAATGATAGTTAAAGTTAAAAGTTAAGAAAGAAATTTGTACAAGAAATGATTAGTTACAACTAGACCTTTGAATTGTTAAGATCGTTCGAAAAAGAAAATTTCCAAAAAAAAAATTTATATTAAATTTTAAAAATTAGTGAAAAAACCAACAAACAAACATGAATCTAAGTGAAAACTATACAGTGTTTAATAAATATATAGCCAGTTCAAGTACCTTAACAGATTTCAATTATGCCTCTTCAGCAGAAGATGATAGTTCCCAGTACTTGGGTAGTCCCAATTCTCCTGCAGCAGCCAATTATACAAATAATATTAACTACCTGGATTCATGGCCTTTAACTCCGGCCATAACACCCAATAATACACCAGATTATTATCAACAAAATTATAATTCCAATAACAACTCTTATAATGAAAATTCCGATTGTGCCTTAAACAAAACTACTGCAACAAAAACAATAAAAAAATCGAAGAAATCCACCGACGGTGGCAAGAAAATACAATCACAAATTCCCACCAATCCACCCAGTCCCACTGTGTTAAAAAAGCGCCGACAAGCAGCCAATGCTCGTGAACGCAAACGTATGAATGGTTTAAATGAGGCATTCGATCGTTTAAGAGAAGTAGTACCCGCCCCCTCGCTAGAGCAAAAGCTTTCGAAATTTGAGACTCTACAAATGGCTCAAACATATATAATAGCTTTAATGGATATGCTAGGTTCGGATACCTCGGATATAAGTTACAATAGTTTATACTCACCCGCCAGCAACAGTAGTATGGTCTCTTCATCATTTTCCACCGATCTCAGTTTGCAGTGAAGAGCGTAGAGGGATAAAATGGGGACGATTTGTAAAATAAGTAGCAGCTAGAAAGAACCAAAGTATTTTTCTTTTAAAAACTTTAACCTTTAAATGTGGCAGTGGGTCTGTTGGAAGACTTGTTATATTAATATTTTAACAAAATTATTGCAAAACAACTCAAAGCTATTGCTAATGCAAATCAATGCTTATTAAAGCTTTCGTAAAGTACAGAGTTAAAATCCTTGTCCTTAGACTGAGGACAGTCTTTCTATAAATATTTTGGGAGAAGTTCAACTTTAACACCTACTAACAGCAGGACTTTGTAATAACCTTGTTGTGGACGGCAGTTTGATATGAAGGCGATATGGGGCATAGTAGGTCCCACATACTAAGTAGAACTCATTATGAAATTTGTGAATTAGCTAAAGCTATAGCGAAATCTTTATATTTAAGAAAATTTTTTAAAATATAAGTCCAGGTAATGACCTAAAATGTTATAGAAAAATGTAATGAAAACTTTGAGAAAAGCTTATATATGATTTCGATTCAACGCGATGTTTTCTACAGTGCAATTGTTTTCTTTAACATTTAAAAGCTTTTTTTATACACTACTAATTTGTCTTCATTTCAGAGGGATTATTTTCATAAAATTAATCTTTTTGAACATTAGCAAAAAATATATAATTTTCTAGTAAATAAAGAGCTTTTTTATAAAAGTTTTTTTTTTTTTTTTTTTTAAAAAAGCTTTTTTGGAAATTAGTTTAAAAAAGTAAAAGAGCAAAAATAATTTGTTGCAAATTAACTTTTTGACAAAAAGCTTTTTTTAAAAGTATTTTTATTTTATAAAGATTCTTTAGATTAAAGTAAAACTGTAAAAAAAATATTTAAAAAGCTTTGGATAATATTTTGAAAAGCTTTAAAAAGTACATTAAAATCATTTTTATATTAGTTTTTTGGTGTAAAAAAGGAATGCTGTTGCAAATAAATTTTTTAACCAAAAGCTTTTTAAAGCTTCTTTTAGAAAAAAGTATTTTTACAAAAGCTTTCTTATAAAAATTTTACAAAAATTCATTAGTAAAACTGTAGAAAATTTTATTTATTAAGGCTTTAAAAAGTAAAAAGTTTTAAAAGTAAATAAAAGCTTTTTTATATAGTTCTATTTTGTGTAAAAAAGCTTTTTCTGGAAATAATAAAATAAGCTTTTTGTTGGAAATTAAAATTTTAACACAAAGCTTTTTTGGGAAAAAGTATTTCCACAAAAGCTTTTTTTAAGAAAAACTATTTATACTAAAGCTTTCTTAAAAACATTTTACAAAGATTCTTTAGAACAAAGTAAAACTATAAACATTTTGTTTAAAAGGCTTTGATAAAATGTTTAAAAGTTTTATAAAGTTTTAAAAAGTAAATAAAAAGCTTTTTTATAAAAGTTGTTAAAAAGGTATTTGGAAAAATATTAAAAAAATAAAAATGAAGAACAAGTAGCTGTGTATTAATTTTAAGCAAAAAGGTTTTTAAAGCTTTTTTTAGAAAAGCTTTCTTATCATTTTTTCAAAGATAAAAAGCTTTTTAATATTTTTGATAAAAAAGCTTTTTTGGCAAAATTTAAAAAAGTGGATGAATAAAACAATTAATTTTTTAACCAAAGCTTTTTTTAGAAAAATATATTTTTACAAAAGCTAACTTATAAAAAATTTACAAAGATATTTTAGAAAAGAGTAAACCGGAAAACTTTTATTAAAAAGCTTTGCTAATATTTTTAAAAGTTTTATAAAGTAAATAAAAAGTTTTTTAATAAAATGTGTGTTTAAAAAAAGTTTATTTTTGGAAAGAGCCAAAAAAAAATGGAATAGTAAATTGTTGTTGTAAATTAATTTTTTAACCAAAAGCTTTTGAAAAGATTCTTGAAAAAAATAAACTGTAATACTTTTAATTAAAAAAGGCTTTATAAAGTTTTCAAAATTATATTTTTGCTACAAGCTTTAAGGAGCTTCCTTAAGATTCAAAAAGTTTTTTTTTTTATTAAAAAGCTTTTTGTTAAAAAGAACCAAAAAATATTGTAAAAAATTTTTAGCACTTAAAAAAGCTTTGAAACTTTTATAGTTTTTTCTTGCAAAAAAAGCTTTTTCATAAAAAGCTTAAATAAGTTTTAAACAATGTTTTTGTAAAAATTTAAAAAAAAGCTTTTTTTTGAAAAAGGATTCAACGGCATTTTTCTTTTTAAAGGTAATTTTGATGAAAATTTATTTTAAAAATTTTAAATTTAAATTTATAAATTTTATAAACAAATCATATTTAATTAATTAAATAAATTACATTAATTTCTTTGAAGCTTTTTTTATATCCATCAATTTTCATTACGAAAACTTACAATAAAGAAATAAACTTTTAATAACTTTTTATATTCTTTTAAACTTTAAAACTTCTAAGAATTACAAAGGATATCGCTAAAGATATATATTTTTGCTTTGTCCGCGTTTGTGGCCACAAAGTCGAATATTGCTTTTGTTATTGCTGTTGGTGGCATGAGTTAGAAGAACATGATTTAGCACGTGTAAAAATCATGAAATTTGATGAGTTTTTCCAAATACATGACGAGCTCAAAAATCCAAATCACAAATCAAAGAAGCACTAAAATGATGAGCAACAGAAAAAGATGAAAACAAAATTTAACGTATAAAACATGTTTCCGACACGTTTGAAAAAATATTCCCCCCGCTAATTGGTACTTTGTTCACCCATTGGGAAAACGAGCGAATTTTTCAAGGATTTTTTCCTAATTCAGCTTGAACAGTATTTTGTGTTTTTGTAATTTCTCTATATTTCCAATTGGGTTTTAAGTTACCACCTGTCGAACTATGTTTGTACGTGCTTTACACGGCCCAATATACATATTACACTAAACATCAGAATTTTACTTAAGCCTCCTACAAATACCACTAACAGCTCTTGTTTCAGCCCCCCAAACACACCCAATCAATGCCTCCCTCACTGCCTTTTGGCAGATAAATTCCTGCAGCACAAACATTTACCAAAAGATTTAGCAATTTGTATGCGGTTTTTTTCGGTACATAAAAGAGTCGTAACCTAAAAATTGCGTGTCTAAGTGCTGTTTATAGTCGATAGAGGGTAGACAAAGATAATACAAAAACAACAACAAAAACAAGAATTTAAATCGTTTCTATACCTGTTCGTTCTTTATACCATAATTCCCGTTAATACTCTTTCATTCTAAATTCTGTTATTCTCTGGTCTTTACCTCCCACCCATTTTCTCATTCATCTATTGTAGTTTCATAATAAATTGGAAAATTCTCTTTAAGAATTGAGAGGGAATTGTTAAACATTTTGTGAAAACTCGAGTACATACATAAGTACAGTTCCCAGCAACTTTGTTGGAAGATAAAGTATCGGTAGTTCTCCCAAACGCCTGATTAACTATTCAATCTGCCAAAGTGCATAATAAAGTACTTACACCAATGATTTATTATGGTTCTAGTTCAGTTCTAGTTCAGTTCTAGTTCAGTTCTAGTTCAGTTCTAGTTCAGTTCTAGTTCAGTTCTAGTTCAGTTCTAGTTCAGTTCTAGTTCAGTTCTAGTTCAGTTCTAGTTCAGTTCTAGTTCAGTTCTAGTTCAGTTCTAGTTCAGTTCTAGTTCAGTTCTAGTTCAGTTCTAGTTCAGTTCTAGTTCAGTTCTAGTTCAGTTCTAGTTCAGTTCTAGTTCAGTTCTAGTTCAGTTCTAGTTCAGTTCTAGTTCAGTTCTAGTTCAGTTCTAGTTCAGTTCTAGTTCAGTTCTAGTTCAGTTCTAGTTCAGTTCTAGTTCAGTTCTAGTTCAGTTCTAGTTCAGTTCTAGTTCAGTCCTAGTTCCAATTCAATTCACTTATAATTGAAAGCTAATTTTATATTGTAAAAATTTATTCGTTTCTCTTTATACAAGAGTCCCAACGAACTGCAGGATTTTAAAATATATCCTATATTTATATATGTATGTGTATATCTTTGTATTGATAAATTTATTGTGATTTTAATTGTAATTGTTAAGGATATTCTTAGTCTAAGTATCTGTAAGTGTGTAAATGTTTTTTATTTTTATTTTTTCTTAGATTTAAGTATCAGCAACAGATCCCAAAAATAATATTATTAAGAAGTATTTGCACAATTGTATTAGATTAAGGCTGATTTTTTTTTTTGTATTCGGGATAGATTTTAAGTATTAATGTATTTTTTAAGAAATCAAATCTTTAAGGATGATGTTATTTTAGGATAAAATTTAAAATTTATGCTCAAAATACAAACGTATATAAAAGAAGAAATAAAATAAAGAACATTTTTATTGAAAGTTTGTTTTTGATTTTTTTGTTATAACCATTTGAAATATATAGGGTCAAGTCGACTAGTGAACTTTGAAAAGCTTCTCAACGGTTGAAGATATTTAACTTAGGGTGATCCTCATCCATCACATTCTAAGTCGTCTCACAAACCTTCTGGCGATATCCTCTGGTCGATGTTATTTATTACAGCTGTTGTGTAAGTTTTTTTTTTTTTTTTTTTTGGAAAAAAAGGTTATATTTAGCCCAGTATATGGAAAATACGGATTGAGGCTTTAGTGGCCAAAGGCAGTTGAGGTTTAGCTTCATTTTGTAATTAGCAATATTTGGGAATATTTCAAAATTTTTGGCACCACAAACTATTTCTTTCATCAGATGCTATTCATTTCTCTCCTTAGCAATTAATTAAATTACTAATAATTTATTTTTCTTCTTCTCTTACAGGTCGCTCAGTTTATTTAACACCATTTTGAAAAGTAAGTAATTACAAAAAACTGAAAAATTTATATTGGGACTACAAAAAGGTACCTAATTCCGTTTGCAATTTAATTGATGATACCAATTAAGTGAAGATAAATTATAGGATATTTTGAAGCTTAACACATAAAATTTAAAGGAATTTAATATTTTTTATTGTTTAAAGCAACCTGGTCATATATCACCACTTTTAGAATATCGAGACTATTCAGGGTCCACTCTGACATAGGATAGGACTAGAACGATTAGGCTTCTAACAGGTATAATTACTAGGAGCTGTTTGATTGGATATATATCGGATCGTATGAAAGCTGTTTGGACGAAAAGTTCACTTCAGTTCTAGTTTAGTTCTAGTTCAGTTCTAGTTTAGTTCTAGTTCAGTTCTAGTTCAGTTCTAGTTCAGTTCTAGTTTAGTTCTAGTTCAGTTCTAGTTCTAGTTCAGTTCTAGTTCAGTTCTAGTTCAGATCTAGTTCAGTTCTAGTTCAGTTCTAGTTCACTTCTAGTTCAGTTCTAGTTCAGTTTTAGTTCAGTTCTAGTTCAGTTCTAGTTCAGTTCTAGTTCAGTTCTAGTTCAGTTCTAGTTCAGTTCTAGTTCAGTTCTAGTTCAGTTCTAGTTCAGTTCTAGTTCAGTTCTAGTTCAGTTCTATTGCAGTGTATTGAGAACAGATCTGGAAAACTGTACAGCTTTTTTCCATGAACCAAATAGTCAAGGAAATTAGGAAGGGAAGCCATTCACTTAACATAAGGAAATGCCAATTCTAAGGGTATCACTATAGGTCACAACGCCTTCAAGTGAACTTATCAATGGTTTATAAACGGAATTTTGTATCAAATAAAAGCTTAATAAAACGTTGATAACGTTATGCATATTTTGGGCTCGAAGGACCAAAACTATGATTGAATAAAAAAGAAACTAACTAAAGATTACCTAAATGAATTCTTTTTACATTTGTTTTATAAATGAATCAAGTGATATCTAGGCTCGAAGGACCAACACTTTGATTGAATAAAAAAGAAAATTATTAACCTAAATGAATTCTTTTTACGTTTGTTTCATAAGAGTAACAAAGTACTCTTTATAGCGTAATGAAGTGTTAGGCTCGTAGGACCAATACATTGGCAGTTGTCTTAAATTATTGTATTTAAACTCTTCGTAAAAGCTTTTTTCTAATTTATGATTAGAATTACAAACATATAAAATAAATTATAATTTATAAAGTAAAATCCTTCATCTGTATAATTTCTTTAATCCTTTTGTGATTTTTTTTACCCTTCAACAAATACATTTTTCTCAATCATATTTAATTTCTCCCATTAAATCTTACATCTTACAGTAGGTATCCTCAATAAGCTTAATTTTTTCCGAGAAGAATTACGTATGAAATAAACGTAAAATTAATAAAAAACAGATCTTTTTTAAATGTTGTTTTTTTCTCTTTTTCATATATTTTCTACATCCTTTGATATTATACCTGGAATCCTTTAAAACATTGTTACATCTTTTTTTTGTTGTATACAGCCAGCTTAAACGTTTAACTGCTTGGAAATGTAAAACAAAAACAAGACATAAATGAAAATAAACGTATGTACTTATAATAGTCGTACATATGATGATGGTTAAATTTATTATGCAGAGTCAACATTTAAATTCTTCTTTTTAAAATAAAAGACACGAGACAGTAAGAGATCTTACGTTTCAGCAAAAAAAAAGATGAAAGACATTGCTTCATGCTCTTTTTGTGGTATAGTAACAGTGAGTGATAAAAATTTATTACTATTTAAACATTTTATATTCCTAAGCTCTCCCAAAACTAAGGTATATCACGAATTGAGAAGGAATCTTACATATTTGGAATACTTATACGATTTTACATATGTTTGTTGCCCCCAGGGGGTCATGTAACCTAGATGAAAGACCATATCTTGGTATTGCAATCAAGGGGAAAAGATGTGCGTGATATCATTAACTCTAGTCTGCCGGGACTATGAACTGGTGATATCACTTCACGTCTCGGACATTCCTTGGGATGATATGACATGGGGTCGAACCAGAGAATCAATTAATCTGATACTACGTGTGCCCAGTTGCCCGCAGAACTTTGTCTTGATTGAAGTTTCTTTCGGATCTACGAGGTTCTTTTGGGATAAGTTCGGTGCTATTGCCGATGACAACAGATATCCCACAGAGGAGTGACTGTGGGTCTAAGCATTGCAAATGAGTTGGTTTTATATGTATATGATATAGGATGAATTAAGGGGATATACGAGTTACTAGTCCCGAGTAGAATGAGTCTGTTGAATGTTGTTCTCTATGAATGTGTCGGATGAATGGAAAGTGTACCAATAATGGTATGAAAGGTATCACGTATAATTTTCCTCCATTGTCCAGGGTAGACTCTGTTCATACCAGATTTACCACAGTGTGTGTCTCTGTGAGTTTGATCGATTTGCTGTTGCCGACTCAACAGAGGCCATTTTATCTGCGCGTGGTTGTAAACGGAATTGATGTTTTTACGTCTCGAAAGTTAAAGAACAGTCAGAGATTAGACCAGATACTAGACCTGAAATTCCATATAAGTAAATTACCTTCGGCATGTAAAAAGTACAATGTCGCGGTGGTAAGTTGTCACAGAAGCTCATCCAGTGATTGGAAAAAGTTTATTATGCAATATGGCCCACAATGGCAGGTATGTATGTCAAGCACTTCGTCATGCATAAACAAGTGTTTGTGTATTGATGATGTACCGACGGACATATCAACAGGGTATATTTGGCGAAATTTCATTCAAATAGGACTTCATCTCTGAGCCCTACCATGCCTGTTTGTATCAATAGGAAGGTCGTGTATTTTGATGATAGACAGACGCACAGACTGATAGACAGACAGACAGGCAGGCAGGCAGGCAGATAGACATACATATCGACAGAAAGACAAACAGAAAGATAGATAGATAGATAGATAGATAGATAGATAGATAGATAGATAGATAGATAGATAGATAGATAGATAGATAGATAGATAGATAGATAGATAGATAGATAGATAGATAGATAGATAGAAAGATAGATAGCAGAGTCTCCGGTGATATTTTAACCCACAATCACAGGGACGGACGAACTATACCTTTAATTTTTTCACTTTCGGTTATTACACAATATAAGTGTTGGCATACACCCGTCTATCTGCCTACCGATTCCTACTCCAGTCGGTGAATTACTATTATAATATTGCTCTTAGTGGCATTTCCGTCAAAATTTTAAAATCGACTAAAACCACTTGTCAAATTTAATCCATTTTTTATATAAATATATACATTCGTATGCATAAACAGGGATTTATTTTTTAATATTTTTGATGTTATGATGTCATAGCTAAAGTAAACTCTACGTAGTTGAGGGCTCAGCTTAACATGACATTTTTAATAGTACATATACAGCAGTGATGAAAAATTTCACAAAAATTGTATTTCTTTGCATATGAAACTAAAACTACTGCTGAGTACTACTGAATTCTTTTCATACTTTTCCAATACAAATTAACAAAGATCATGATGATACCAATCATTATCAAGACTCGTCTATTAAAAAAAAAATTATCAATATCAAACACCATGCCAACAGGTGACCATCAATATTTTGTACTCAAAACTTTAGTTGTAAACAATCTATTTGAAATCAAAAGGTTAAAGTTTCTACCTCAAAAGTAACATATTTTTTGGACTAATATTGTTACCCTAATTATCATTAGCAATAAGCAGACAGGAAGTGTTAACATCATTATCCCTAGCTTGAAAATAAAAGTTAGTTAAATGGTGCAAATATTTTATCATCAATTTTATAACAATTTTCATGAATAACATACACACAGTGAGTTTATAATCTAAATAAAAGTTGTGTGAAAATTGTAGTAAAATAACACAGTAGAAGTACAAAAACAGTCTACAGAAAACAAAAACTTTTCATCTAGTTGTAATTGTTCACAACATGTGGTGAGAAAACAATATTGGAAAAAAAGTTAAAAACTTTATTAAACTAAAAAAAATATATATAAATTAAAGCGATTGCACTAGCGCTAAACGCGTTTACTTACGCCTGTACAATGAAAAATTTAGTTAGAGTATTAAGTTGCTCAATTTAAGTTAGAGTATTAAGTTACTCAATTTCGTATTGATGATGATAAACTACAGTCCCAGTAAAATATTTTAAAATTTTGGTAATGAATATCCTAAGTAATGTAGCTATTTCATGCGTTACTTGGTAATGAGTTGTTGTTATCAATCATAATCTTTTTGCGAGATAGTGATCGCATGTTTTCTCTTAAAACCTAACACCTAGTTTAGTCTCCTTATTAGCAATAGTAGGAGTAGCCCCACCAATGAGCATCCTCCTAATTTCGAAGATAACGACTAAAAACGGCAAGGCTAGCTTCGGAGATTATTGCATTCGATATCGAATAAGAGGAGTTCTCTCAGAGTATTTTTGTTTTAAAAACCTTCGACAATGATCAGTCCTACAATAACGTCCAAGTTCTTTATGGGGCAAGCACATTGGTATAATGCTAACTTTATAATAATCACTGCTCTCGCTAGGATTTCTTTTGGTTGTTTCCCCCTGATGTGATTGCGCGATCTAACATACATGTGGCCATTAGGTTGTTCTTCCCTTTTCAGCGTGGTTTCCTTTCCTTCGTTATTAATCCTGCATTGTTAGGAGCTCAAACGAAGTGCTTACCTTCGCAGTCGATTTTTAGCTTTATCTATCCTACTTGTAGGATTCTGACAGAAAACTCCTTTGATAAAGATATGACTTGACTTTATCAGTATATTTGAAGGAAGGGAAATCGTTCTTTTCTTGGGTCGAGCTCAATGTTAAGCTTCTAGGGTAATTTAATGTTTTTCCTTAGAGGTAAGAAAGAGATGCCTATATAGCTTTGTAATTGCGAAGATAAAAACTAAAGCCGCAAAGAGTAGCTTTGGAATAATGATACCGAATTAACGCATTATCTTTTTAAGATTATGGCATTCGATATCGAACAAGAAGAGTTAGTTATAAAGTTTAGAAGCTTAGTGTTAATATAATGCCCCAACTTATAGGTAGACAATGGAATTTGAGAGCACAGAAATGCATTTTCTCTTGACCAGTCTAGATTTGCGCCTTGCTTTCTCCAGGCTGCAAGTACATTTGTATGATGTTGATTTTATTAACATTCGCTACTCTTTCTACTGGTTTTCGATTGTGTTATCTTAGGTTTGCCAGTCTTGTAAAACATATAGTAGATATAGTCTCTGTATATTCCTTTAGTTAATATGGCGATAGATGACATCACACTTTCCTTTTCAGCCTCTAGATTCTGCTTTGCGTTTGTTGGAGATTCTTTTCAGACATCCTATTCGATGTTTATTTGATCGAATGTCTCGCCTTTAAAATGGATTCAGGTCATGTTTCCTTGATGAACGACAATCATCTTGATGTATTACAATCCCGGAGTAAAGAGGAGCTACCGGTCTACCTGGACTATAAAATGCAGATGTCAATTAACTCTTTGAACATTCCATGGAATGATTTGACATGTGATCCATGCATTACTCTTTGATGTTTCTTCTTAGAGGTAAGAAAGAGATGCCGCCAAGGGCGGCTTTGGAGCATTATCTTTTTTAAGATTATGACATTCGATATCGAACAAGAAGAGTTAGTTATAAAGTTTAGAGGCTTGGTGTTAATATAATGCCCCAACCTATAGTTAGACAATGGAACTTGAGAGCATAGAAATGCAATTTTTCTTGACAAGTCTAGATTTGCGCCTTGCTTTCTTCAGGCTGCAAGGACATTGGTATGATGCTGACTTTATGAACATTCGCTACTCTTTCTCTATTGGTTTTCAATGATCTTATAAACTGGAGACCGAAGGTCTTCCAGTGCTAATCATATGGAAGAGATTGTCTCTGTATCTTCCTTTGGTTAATTTGGCGATAGATAGCATCACACTTTTCTCTTCAGCGTCTAGCATCTGCTTCGCGTTTGTTGGAGATTCTTTTCAGACATCCTATCCTTTGATGTGCTTTTGATCGAATGTCTCGCCTTTACAATACATTTTTTGATATTGTCTCACAATTACAATACCCGAAACATAACACCCCCCCTGTTTCTGTATTGCAATTCCGGAGTATAAAAGAGCTAGCAGCACCTCTAGTTTGCCGGGACTATAAAATGCTGCTGTCAATTAACTCTTTGAACATTCCTTGGAATGATTTTACATGTGGTCCAAGCATCACTCTTTCCTTTTCAGCGTCTAGCATCTGCTTCGCCTTTGTTGAAGATTCTTTTCAGACACCCTATCCTTCGATGTTTATTTGATCGAATGCCACGCCTTTACAATATGTTTTTTGATATTGTCTCACACTTACAACACATCCAACCCCCCGAATCATAACAGATACCCCACAGAAGAGGGATTGTGGGTTTAATTACTGGAAATGAATTGGTGTTAAATGCATATGATACAGAATGAGTCTAGTGCTTTACGAATCTCATCCGTACGTATAGTTAGAGTGAGTCTTATGTATGCGAGTGTGTAGGATTTAATGGTGATTGATAAAGGGTATTAAATATCTTCCTTGTACAGGTATTTTTAGGGAAAACACTGTGTTGCGTTTAAGAGAAAATCTTCGACTTATTTGATGGATTCGTAATGCGATCTACCGGTTACGTCTCTACGCTGCGTGAGGGAGACATCAATGTTCAAGTACTTGATCAAAGTGTTCATTAATTGGACAGGAAATCCCATACATGTAAATTGTTATCGGCATGTATGAAGCACAATGGGCGATGGCGAGTCGTCACAGAAGCTCAATCAGTGATTGAAAAATATCACCGGGAAGTAGGCTGATGTTTACGTATAGCACTTTGGCATTAATTCTGTAGGGTACAAAACTACCATAAAATAACAATTATTAAACTCTACTCTTTGGGAAAATAAAAACATCTACTACTACAACTACACTCAAACACACCACGACTCAGGTGTAAATAAAGAAAAACTTTTATTAATAAAAATAAATTTAGAAAAATTAGACTAAAGCAATAACAACAGCAAAAAACAAAGATTAAATTTCACCTTAACTTTAAAAACATTAAAATCACAGACTTTTTAACTTTGAAATCCGCCTTTAAATAAAGGATAACAACAACAGAAAATTACAAAACCAGGTTATTGGGAATGTTACGGTTGAGAGTCTGTAGCAAAGTGTATCTATGTTTAGTAAGGTTGTGTGTCTGTGTATATCTGTTTATGTAAAAGGATATTTGTTTTTTGATTATTTTGTTTATGTGGAATATGGCCAAAAGTCAATTGTTAATAAAATTTGTTATACACCCAAATACTTATACGGGAAGGGATCCTGCAAGTGTATTCCTCTTTTATACACAAATGCACAAGCAACGACGCACACAAACTCAGTTTTACAAAAACTTAGGCAGTGCTAGAAAAAATTACACATTGAAATAATTGCTCTACGATTATTGCAGTGGGAAAGCTAGCAATCATAATAATGACTAATAAAGGATCCTTGCTTTTTTGGATACATAAAGGCCGGGCTAATGCCAACCCATTTGGACTCAAAGTTTCTCAAATTTAATCATCCTATATATAGTACCATTGTAGGCAATCTTTTGAATCTGAATTTAAAGATTGCCGGGTATTTAAAATGCTTTATTTTTTCCTAATTTTAGAAAATCTAAAATTGCCAGTTTTTATGCACATTTAGTATACACAAATACTACATTAGCATCGTTTCCTGTTAGATACCCTTTATTTAGGTTCCTGTCGTCATTGTTTAAATTTGTTTGTCTATATTAAATCCTTTGTGAAAATTTTTGTTATATGAATTTTTCACTGTGAATGCAACAGAACTTACAAAAGATTGCAAATAATAAAATTCTCAATTAGGCCAAAGCAAATTTACATCTACATACATACGTAAAAATTTGTTTTCATTTTACTAACGGATGAAATTTATTTTATGATTAAGGTAGGCCTTTCAATTTAGAATATTTTTATTTTAAACCGTGTGATTTTGCCACACTTTCACCTAGAGTGTTTCAAGTTGTAAACCAATTTTCCAGGAATCGCCCTAATATCCAGGAATTGCTTTGCTTTTTAAAATCATGCTCCTTTTTGTGTGTATTTTACATGTTTTGCAGATGCCTTTTGTATATCGATGTTGATTTTTGGTGGCTCTTAGCCAACATTCTGCCATGATTTTCTCTAATACATAAATAAAACCATTTTTGAACTTTTAAAAAAAATCGTGAATTCTCATTAAAATTGCAGCAATTTAATAAGAAAATTTGAACATTTTCGAATTATAGTTTGAAACCTTAACTTCAATAGATAAATAGAAATACAGCTAGAAAGATAAATAGATAGTTAGATAGATAGATAGATAGATAGATAGATAGATAGATAGATAGATAGATAGATAGATAGATAGATAGATAGATAGATAGATAGATAGATAGAT